>NC_088242.1:63310924-63437690 GCF_036934945.1 Oncorhynchus masou masou | reverse complement strand
CCTGTTGGCGTTTGGACCTGGACCCACGAGAACCTGATTCGTGTACCGAACCCTGCTATCCTTGACCTCGCCTACGGCCTGGGTGGACCAGGACGAAGAAACAAACACACAGGTACTGTCCTGTTCGAAAGAACTCTCATTCTTGGGTGATTTGGTGACAGTTTACCACTTAGTTTGTGACAAACGCTCCTAACCTTGAAGAGATTTGCCACAGTTGTCTGGGATTGATCCAAATTCACATTTCGCCACCCCCATTTCCATGACGAGTGCTAGCTTGCTAGTGTGTGGGATTGCCTGATGCCGTTCACTATAAGGCAACTCGTCGGGCGGGAGTTAGGGCTGCGCGGCATTGGCTCTACTGTGCAACCTTCGAATTTTGTGACTGCCGGTTTTATTTTTCCAAATGAAACTACCAGAATTCAATGGTTACAGCCCTACAATCGATAAAAACTTTGAGTAGCTAACATAGCTAGGGCTGTGACGGTCATGAAATTTCGTTAGCCGGTGATTGTCAAGCAAATAACTGTCGGTCTCACGGTAATTGACCGTTAATTAACATAAACACATTTAGCATCTCCTGGCTTCCTACAAGCCAGTGATGCAGACCTTTGGAACATTTTTAAAAGTCTAATAAATCCATGTAATATAGCCAACACCTTCACAATAAATCCATTATTTATTTTAGACAGGTCTAAAGAAGTATGATATGAAGAATATGTAGTCTATTTCAGAAGAACAGAATAGCATACTCTGAGTTGTCCTTATGTTAGGTCCTGGTGTGGCTATGCCAAATGGCTGTGGGCTACACTAGTTCATTTAGCAGACACGATTTGCTTAGAATTTTCTCCAAATTATTTGAGAGTGCACACATGCGGGTTAACAAAAAAATAGGTACTCCTATATGCGTAATTTAGAGTTATTAATGTAACTTTAGTTGTTCTAAAAACGTTTGTTTAGATTTTTATACATTTTACAGCTGTATGATGCGACTCTAATGATGATTCGAATAAAAGGCATGAGCTTTGCTTAGTTTTTTGCGCAGGCTGGATATTCTTCATTGGTCTCTCATTCACAATTTGACAAGCACTTGATAATACTTTGAGCTTCACGGCGGCCTCCCCTTTGTGGCTGTAATGCACCATAAAAAATCCATGCCTTTGTTGTACCCTACTCCCTGAGGGCTGCTCGAAGACAGACACATTGGGGACCCAACTGCACGCGTCCTTAACCAATTCCGAGGCACATATTTAAGATATTGGAAGAAATGTCCACATTTACATTTCGTCAGTCTACAAGATGAGTAGGCCTAACGAACAGCAAAAGCACTAGCATATGTCAATCTACTATCCCACATAGTACAAAAGTCGACCTATGCTGTGCGAGAAATAAATATTCCAAATATAGTCTGGGACAGTTGTAGGATACAATAGATCCCAAATTAATACAACCACTAACATAAACATTTTTAAGCATTTTTAAAATGTTGATAAACTATTAGGCTATTTCTTCACATTATATGCACAGTAATGCACACACGGCAGTAGGCTATAAGCTGGAATGTTCCGTTAGTGGGAAAACACCATTATCAAAAGTGGCCACAAAGGCGATTATGCATGTAATGCTTTTATTCTAAAGGTGTAACGATTACGTAACCACAGACGCTGGGAGACAGGAAGCAAGTACAGGTGAGGATTTAATAATAAATAGACATGAAACTAAACAAGAAAAGAGTTTCTGGACAAGAGAAACAAACTACATCAATGCAGACACGGGAATGAAACTGAGGAAGTGACAAATATAGGCGAGGCAATCAATGACGTGATGGAGTCCAGGTGAGTCCGATGAGGCACTTGTGCAAGTAACGATGGTGACAGGTGTGCGTACTGATGAGCAGCCTGGCAACCTCAAGCGCCAGAGAGGAGCAGACAAAGCATGGGACGAGGCATGGGAGCCCGACAGGCCGGCTGAGGCAAGGCGCGGGCGCCGGGCGGGCTGAGACAAGGCGCGGGAGCCTGCTGAGCCAGCCGAGGCATGGGAGCCTGATGAGCCAGCTGAGGCATCCCCGGTTGCAGCAGCACCCAGACTCGACGTCACCAACAAAAAAACTCCCTGATGCTTCCAATTGTGGTGTCTGCATTCTGGAACGGTTCCGTGACCACAGAAGCTGGGCGACGGGAAGCAAGTACAGCGTGAGGATTTAATAATAAATAGACATGAAAATTAACAAAAACAGGGTCTGGACAAGAAAAATAAAACAACATCAATGCAGACACGGGAAGGAAACCTGAGGAAGTGACAGATATAGGGGAGACAATCAATGACGTGATGAAATCCAGGTGAGTCCGATGATGCGCTGGTGCGCGTAACAATGGTGACAGGTGTGCGTAATGATTAGCAGCCTGGCGACCTCGAGCGCCAGAGAGGGGGAGCAGGAGCATTTTTGGGTGAAAATGATCTTCCTTAAATTTAAAAATCATGCGCTGCTTATGTATGCCAGTTAGGCTCTGTTTTTTTAAATGTTTTTTTGTCCACTTTAGTTGTGGTACAATCCTTATCAAAACATATAGGCCTATGGGCTAGGCTGCATAAGGTGTGCAACTTCGATTAAAAACATTCACAAAAAAAAGGCTGTTTCTTATGCTGGGCATCATTCACAAGTTATAATACAGTGGGGCAAAAAAGTATTTAGTCAGCCACCAATTGTGCAAGTTCTCCCATTTAAAAACATGAGAGAGGCCTGTAATTTTCATCATAGGTACACTTCAACTAGTAAAAAAAATCACATTGTATGTTTTTTAATGAATTTATTTGCAAATTATGGTGGAAAATAAGTATTTGGTCAATAACAAAAGTTTATCTCAATGCATTGTTATATACCCTTTGTTGGCAAAGAGGGCAAACGTTTTCTGTAAGTCTTCACGAGGTTTTCACACACTGTTCCTGGTATTTTGGCCCATTCCTCCAAGCAGATCTCCTCTAGAGCAGTGATGTTTTGGGGCTGTTGCTGGGCAGCACGGACTTTCAACTCCCTCCAAAGATTTTCTATGGGGTTGAGATCTGGAGACTGGCTAGGCCACTCCAGGACCTTGAAATGCTTCTTACGAAGCCACTCCTTCGTTGCCCGGGCGGTGTGTTTGGGATTGTTGTCATGCTGAAAGATCCAGCCACGTTTCATCTTCAATGCCCTTGCTGATGGAAGGAGGTTTTCACTCAAAATCTCACGATACATGGCTCCATTCATTCTTTCCTTTACAGGGATCAGTCATCCTGGTCCCTTTGTGGAAAAACAGCCCCAAAGCATGATGTTTCCACGACCATGCTTCACAGTAGGTATGGTGTTCTTTGGATGCAACTCAGCATTCTTTGTCCTCCAAACACAACAAGTTGAGTTTTTACCAAAAAGTTCTATTTTGATTTCATCATATGACATTCTCCCAATCTTCTTCTGGATCATCCAAATGCTCTCTAGCAAACTTCAGACGGGCCTGGACATGTACTGGCTTAAGCAGGGGGACACGTCTGGCACTGCAGGATTTGAGTCCCTGGCGGCGTAGTGTGTTACTGATGGTAGGCTTTGTTACTTTGGTCCCAGCTCTCTGCAGGTCATTCTCTAGGTCCCCCCGTGTGGTTCTGGGATTTTTGCTCACCGTTCTTGTGATCATTTTGTCCCCACGGGGTGAGATCTTGCGTGGAGCCCCAGATCGAGGGAGATTATCAGTGGTCTTGTATGTCTTCCATTTCCTAATAATTGCTCCCACAGTTGATTTCTTCAAACCAAGCTGCTTACCTATTGCAGATTCAGTCTTTCCAGCCTGGTGCAGGTCTACAATTTTGTTTCTGGTGTCCTTTGACAGCTCTTTGGTCTTGGTCATAGTGGAGTTTGGAGTGTGACTGTTTGAGGTTGTGGACAGGTGTCTTTTATACTGATAACACGTTCAAACAGGTGCCATTAATACAGGTAACGAGTGGAGGACAGAGGAGCCTCTTAAAGAAGAAGTTACAGGTCTGTGAGAGCCAGAAATCTTGCTTGTTTGTTGGTGACCAAATACTTATTTTCCACCATAATTTGCAAATAAATTCATAAAAATCCTACAATGTGATTTTCTGGATCATTTTCTAATTTTGTCTGTCATAGTTGAAGTATACCTATGATGAAAATTACAGGCCTCTCTCATCTTTTTAAGCGGGAGAACTTACACAATTGGTGGCTGACTAAATACTCTTTTGCCGCACTGTATATCATTCACAAGTGATAGGCTAATACTCCTGTTGTAAAGAGAAGCAATGTGCTTAATATTAGGAAAGTTGAGAAGTAAATATAGTAGGCCTAGCCGATAGAAAACTGATGAGATCCTCCTCTTTTTAATAGTTGTATCATCAATCTGTTTTCTCACGCAATTGCATAGCCTATAGAAATGTTGCGCAACATGAGCTCTTGGCCTCTCATGAAGTTTTTGATTTGATTTTCGATGACATTTGCATTGATATTAGAGAGTCAATAGAGTGCTGAGTACCAGGCAGATAGTAAGTTTGGTAGGCTACTAATGACCATAAGCAGCATCAGAGCTTGGAAGAAGCCTAATTACAGTGATTAGACGGTCATGTGGAATTTGACTGCCTTCATGACTCGTGACCGCTGGTGTGGCTGTAATAGGGTAACCGCAACAGCCCTAATTATAGATGGGGCTATCTTTCTTTTCAGCTGTCTCTTCTGAGCCTTATCGTTTGCTGGAAACAGTGTAGTTTATCCTCCCATCACTAGACTTATCTCATCAACACCAAAAATAACAATGTAACCCAACTCAGGTGAAGGCCGACCTTAGTAAGCTATGTTATTAGACTAGTGTAGCCTTCTGTGTTACAGTTCAGACTTGGTGAGAAGTGTGTGTCTGTTAAGGCGCTTAGAGACGGGTCGCGGTGAAGGTCTCAGACTTCAATGGGAGTAGGGTGGCCAAACGCAAGCATTTTTGCAATCGTTTGGGTTTGTGGTGCTCGCTCCCGTGAACGGCGCCGCTGGCTCAGCACTAAAGCATGAAAATAGCTGAAATCTTGAGTGGCCGCCGCGCATGGTTGACAAATGAGCAGAGTTCATGTTGTCAAACAATGTTTTAATGACAATGTGTGTCTGTATGTGGGGATGCTGTGTAAGTGTGTGTGTTATTTTAATTATTATTTAACTAGGCAAGTCAGTTAAGAACAAATTCTTATTTTCAATGACAGCCTAGGAACAGTGGGTTAACTGCTTTGATCAGGGGTAGAACGGCAGATTTTCTTAACCTTTCGGTTACTAGTCCAACTGTAAGGGTTTTCCTCCGGTGAAGGAGAAGTGGACCAAAATGCAGCGTGGTGGTTATTCACGTTCTTTAATAATGGAACTAGACATGAAATAACTAACAAAACAATAAATGTGCGAAAACCTAAACAGTCCTATCTGGTGCAAACACAGAGACAGGACCATAAGGACACTAAGGACAATCACCCACCAACACACTGTGAAACCCAGGCTACCTAAATATGTTTCCCAATCAGAGACAATGACTAACACCTGCCTCTGATTGAGAACCATATCAGGCCAGACATAGAAATAGACAAACAAGACATCCAACATAGAATGCCCACTCAAATCACACCCTGACCAACCAAAACATAGAAACATACAAAGCAAACGATGGTCAGGGTGTGACACCAACGCTCTAACCACTAGGCTACCTGCCGCCCCGGCTGTGTGTGTGTGTGTGTTTGCATGCAAATGGGTGGTGCCTTACTCTTCAGTTACCACCTTACTTTAAATTAATGGTAATAACATGCTGTATTTATATATTCTATACAGCGATATTGAGATATTAATTATCTCATTTGCATAAAGTAGTAGGAAAAGTTGTATTCTAATTATAGAACTTGTTACAAGCTCTGTTTTGCATAAAGCATCAAGATTTAAAAAATAATAATATGACCACACTACAATTATTGGGCTTAAATTACTGTAATGGTGTATTCCATACTGCCTAATTTGCATATGAAGTGCCTGATTTGCATAATATTGCATTTTAATTTCAGAAATATTGCTTTCATTTCAATCATGTGTTCTACATCAGCCTTGAAAATGTCATAACAGTATGATCACCCTATCTTGAGATATTGGACAAAAAGTGTTGAGTTTAAGAATCGAGACTGGTGATTTGGTGCCTTCTTGACAAGGGATTAATCATTGACCTGTCCCCGACCTTTTCCGTCACTTTTAAACAAGATCCCAGCAATAGTAAGTCCTATCCTCATGAAAAGTGGCATGTGTTCCTGAGATGCTGCTCTATAACATGGAATACAAAGTATAACATCAGTACCAATGTTTCATGTTGATCCCTAACATAGGAGCAAAGCAGGAAATGTTCCCATCAAACATATTAAGTGCTGTGAATTGTTCAACTGAGCTGACTTTACAAAAAATACATTCCATTGCATGAGCTACGTCACTCATCATTTGAATTAACATTCTACATGGCCATGTAAATTGCATCACAATACCAGTCCGACATTGCGAGTGTACTCATGAGTTTACCAGTCAAATTGCCAGGGTTAGAGGTTCCAAGAATGTTC
The DNA here is from genome assembly GCF_036934945.1 of Oncorhynchus masou masou. Lineage (NCBI taxonomy): Eukaryota > Metazoa > Chordata > Actinopteri > Salmoniformes > Salmonidae > Oncorhynchus > Oncorhynchus masou. The sequence continues at coordinate 63,431,096 of NC_088242.1, read as the reverse complement.
TATTCATTCTATTTCCATGTGTGCTGCTGCATTGTGGGTGGCGTTGCTCATTTATTTCCATTGTTGTCTTTGTTCAAATATGTTACACATTTACAGCTAACCCACATGAAAAAATACTATACTATGGTGTCTCTCTTGTCGTGATGTCTGTTTAGTCCTATTTTTATTTTTTTATCACAGCCTGAGAGATACAAGGTCCTCACCTGAACATGACCAAGGGGAGGTTTTATACATTTCCTGCATGTCCTCCCCTAATAAGGGTGCCCAGGGAAATACTGACTTTAACATTGGTTCCTAGCCTGTCACAATATATGACAAACAACTCTCACAAACAACAACCAGTCATTGAAATGTGAGTACAAGCCTTTTATCTTATAAAAGAGGATAAGAAAATAACTCACTATTGATGGTAAACTGAGGTTTTCAAAAACAGTTAATTACTCTGAGCTTCATTATCTGGAGCACCAGTATCAAACATAATATCACTAGGACTCGCTCACCATTTTTTGTTTTGTATAGTAGATATCGGCTGCTAACGGCTCAGTCAAACAGCCATTTTGCCTCTATTGATCTGTTCTCTTCGATACTTGTAGTGGTAATTGAAACATGTTGATAGCATAATGCACAACAAGTGCAACAGTTAACTCCCAAGTGATTCCATACTTTGAAAGTAGTTCAGAGGGGTTTGCCCTCTCCCCCTCTTTCCCTGTAGAGTTTGTCCTCTCTCCCTATAGTGCTGTACTGAAACAGCTCGTGTTCGATAACCCGTTTTTGCAGCCAACTCTGGATGCCATCTCTTTTTACACTTTACGTGACTAACTTCATCTGCGATATACTATCTGCGATATGCCTAACTATCAACTTGACGTCAACCTCCATATAAGGGCATATCATGACGTTTCTAAGTAGCAGGGTCTCCCCCATCAAAGGCAAACATATGTGCAGTTGTTACCCATCTCCACTGCTGTGGCTTCTTGACAAAACTGATAGTACTTTTGACAAAAATGGCTAATTCGGTCGTACGCCTTTAATAAAACAACAAATGTTTCCACACTTCATGGATTTGTGAATCATGATTTCACTGGCAACGGAGCAGAGCAAGGCCTGCATCCAGCAATGGCACAAGTCACGTGACTGTACAGCACTACAGGGAGAGAGGGCAACCTCCACTGAACTAGGGAGTTTCTCTATTTTGGGATCAGATATCAGAACTACAGGATGTAATGAAAACAGAACCTCTGCTAACCAGAGGTGTGAGAGAATGGGGTTTGGAGAGATCAACACAGCGAAGGATGAATTCCTGTGATAATGAAACCTTTTCCATAGAGGGTTGATAAGTCACTTCAGGGGCTGGGACACCCTACAGTCATGTCCACAAAAGCATTACAGTGAATACTACAGTCATATCTGCAAAAGCACTACAGTTAATACTATACTACAGCAAAGTCAGCTAAAACACAACAGTGAATACTGTGTACTCGCTATTTTGGAAAAAACACTACAGTAAATACTATATTATACTATAGTCCTGTCAGCAAAAACACTACAGTGAATACTAAAGATCCTTTAAGCTTAATGAACTTTGCTTGTTCTTTATATCTGCTTCTGTACTGTTTCCTTTAATGGGCCTAGAACCTGTCTAATATTCAAATGTTACAATTGTAATAAAATAAATATATTTTTGCAATGGTCTTGTCTGCTGCATTGCTCAGAACTGTTGACCCAACTCACAAACCTGTATGTCTTTATGTTCTGGTTGAGGTATTCCCCTCATTCAACAGTAGACGTAGTCTGGTAGTTGTGCCATTTTAGCTAACCCTAGTCGGCAGGTGTTACTACAATATACTACAGTCATGTCTGCAAAAACACTACAGTATATTAGTCATGTCTGCAAAAACACTACAGTTAATACTATAGTATACTAGTCATGTCCACAATAACACTACAGCAGTGGTCACCAACTGTTTCTAGTCAAATATTTACGTTAAAAAAAGAACAATAAAGCATTGCGTTCCATTTTTTTGTTGTCTCGTGCTGTTGGTGATAGGTGCACCTGATTCACCTGCCCGTCGGGTATGCGAAGTGTTCCGATTTAGAACCATTTCATGTGTCTGAAGATACAAATCCGCCTACCCGGCAGGCCCAGAGAATAAATCAAGTGCGCTATATAGGCCTACCGCTGGCCAATCGGATTACTCAGATGTGTCTGCAGTAGCGTAGCAAGCAAAAATATATATTTTTAAATAAAATACAACAGCAAAGTTGATACTGTGAGATTTCTAGACTTTTAAACCATGACTAGAGAGAGCTTGTCAACGAATACAGCAAAGAGCTGCTGTTTTTATGAGTGAGTTTATGTTTAAGTTCTTCTGTCAACCTTTTATTCAACACTTCGGCTATATAAGCCATAGAATGTGCCTTCTTCCTTTTTCCACTCGCACTACAACCAGCACTGCATTTCACGTTCTGACCTTAGTTCCTTTTTTATGTCTTTGTGTTAGTTTGGTCAGGGCGTGAGTTGGGGTGGGTAGTCTTATGTTCTTTTTTCTATGTTGTATTTCTGTGTTTGGCCTGGTATGGTTCTCAATCAGAGGCAGCTGTCGATCGTTGTCTCTGGTTGAGAATCATACTTAGGTAGGCTGTTTTCCTCATTTTGGTTGTGGGTGATTATTTTCTGTGTCAGTATTTGCTCCATGAGGGACTGTCGGTTTCCATTTACTCTTGTATTCTTTTGTTTTCTGTGTTCAGTTATATTTCGTAAAAATTATATTATGGACACTTACCACGCTGCGCATTGGTCCGATCCTTCCTACTCCTCAGAAGAAGAGGATGACGAAAACCGGTACACTGCATCTGTAATTAATGAGGAGAAAAGTGCATCGATAGGCTTGCGTTGTTATTATTAGCATCTTGGGTCATTTTTAATATCGAGGAATATTTCACTTTTTCTGTTCATAGGAGTAATAACATGAATCCGGTACAACTCGAGTTTAGCCATCAGCTGGAAGACGGTGACCCTTTTTGGTCAGTGGAGGAAAGGAAGAGCAGAGGAACGTTGAGACAGACCCTCAGTCTGCTGCTCTCCTCCTCCGCTGAGACTGACCATCAGATGCAGGCACCATCAGCACAGTAAAATAAAAAGCAAATGATTTTAAATGTATGCTCATTCAGCTGTGCCTCAAGTAATACAGCAACTGATCTATTGTGATCATATAGTCTAACTCAAATTTTGAAATGTAATTCAAAAATGGTCTGATCAACAATGCCTTGGTAGTTCAATTCAAGCAAAGCCAATATGCAGTGATAATGTATTGGGCTTATAGTCTACTGCACAAACCTCATTTCGACAGTACTGTTTTTAATAGGTTCATGTTACATAGGGATACGTTTTTTAAGTCATGTTAACAAAAAATCGGAGCAGCAGATCTTGGCTTGCATTTTGACTCAAAGTGATCTTGAGTCAGAAAGGTTGGTGAACACTGCACTACAGTAAATGTCTGCAAAAACTACAGTGAATACTAGGTAAAATCTGCAAAAAAAGGTATGGCGAATAGTATAGTTTCAAGTTTTAATGTCATATGCACAAGTACAGTGAAATGCCTTTCTTGCAAACTCAAAACCCAACAATGCAATAATCAATCAAATGTTTTACCAGAAAAAAAAGCAATAAATAAGAATAGGAAATATGAGATGCACAATAAAATAAGTAAGCATACTATATACGGGAAATATTTGAAAAGTCAGTTCCAATATCATATTTACATGTGCAGGGATACTGGAGTGATTGAGGTAAATATGTTTAGGGGTAAGGGGACTAGGCAACAGGATATAAGATAAACGGAGTATGTGAGTGGGTGTGAAGAGTTAGTATAAATGTATGATTTGTGAGTGAGAAAACGTTGGAGTGAGTGTTTGTGTGTGGGTTGGAGTGACAGTGTGAGTGAGTGGGCAGGGCCCTGTGGGTGTGCATAAAAATTTGAAATAAAAGATCAATAAAGATACAAGGTTAACTCAGTCCGTGTAGCTATTTTGTTAGATATATATCAGTCGTATTGCTTGGGGATAGAAGCTGTTCAAGAGCCTGTTGGTGTCAGACTTGATGCGCCGGCACCTCTTGCTGTGCAGCAACAGAGAAAATAGTCTATGGCTTGAGTGATTGGAGACTTTGATGATTTTCTGGGATTTCTTTTCACACCACCTGATTTAGAGGTCATAGATGGCAGGGAACTCGGCCCCAGTGATGTACTGGGCTGTCCGCACAACCTTCTGTAGTGCAAGGCAATCGAGGGTGGTGCTAAAGCCATACCAAGCAGTAATGCAGCCAATCAATATGCTCTCAATGGTACAGCTGTAGAACCTTTTGAGGTTTTGATTCCCCATGCCAAACGTTTTCAACCTCCTGAGGGGGAAGAGGCACTGTTGCGCCTTCTTCACTACTGTTGCTAGTGTGTTTGGACCATTTTAAGTCTTTGGTGATTGGGACTAGAGGTCGACCGATTATGATTTTTCAATACCTATACCGATTATTGGAGGACCCAACAAAGCCGATACCGATTAATCGACCGTTTTTTAAATGTATTTATTTCTTTGTAATAATGACAATTACAACAATACTGAATGAACACTTTTATTTTAACCTAATATAATACATCAATAAAATAAATTTAGCCTCAAATAAATAATGAACATTTTCAATTTGGTTTAAATAATACCAAAACAAAGTGTTGGAGAAGAAAGTAAAAGTGCAATATGTACCATGTAAAAAAGCTAACGTTTAAGTTCCTTGCTCAAGAACATGAGAACATATGAAAGCTGGTGGTTCCTTTTAACATGAGTCTTCAATATTCCCAGGTAAGAAGTTTTAGGTTGTAGTTAGTATAGGAATATTTCTCTCTATACCATTTGTATTTCATATACCTTTGACTAATGGATGTTCTTATAGGCACTTTAGTAATGCCAGTGTAACAGTATAGCTTACGTCCCTCTCCTCGCCCCTACCTGGGCTCGAACCAGGAACACATCAACAACAGCCACCCTCAAAGCATCATTACCCATCGCTCCACAAAAGCTGCGGCCGTTGCAGAGCAACATCTACTTCAAGGTCTCAGAGCGAGTGATGTCACCTATTGGAACGTGGTTAGCGCGCACCCCACTAACTAGCTAGCCATTTCACGTAGGCTACACCAGCCTAATCTCGGAAGTTGATAGGCTTGAAGTCATAAACAGATCAATGCTTGAAGCACAGCGAAGAGCTACTGGCAAACGCACGAAAGTGCTGTTTGAATGAACGCTTACGAGCCTGCTGCTGCCTACCACCGCTCAGCCAGACTGCTCTATCAAATATCAAATCATAGACTTAATTATAACATAATAACACCCAGAAATACGAGCCGTAGGTCATTAATATGGTAAAATCCGGAAACTATCATTTCGAAAACAAAACGTTTAGTCTTTCAGTGAAATATTTTATCTACCGGATGGCATTGATAAGTCTAAATATTCCTGTTTCATTGCACAACCTTCAATGTTATGTCATAGTTACGTAAAATTCTAGCAAATTAGTTTGCAACGAGCCAGGCGGCCCGAACTGTTGCATATACCCTGACTCTCCGTGCAATGAACGCAAGAGAAGTGACACAATTTCCCTAGTTTATTATATAATCTGGATTTCTTTTAACTAAATATGCAGGTTTAAAAGAATATACTTCTGTGTATTGATTTTAAGAAAGGCATTGATGTTTATGGTTAGGTACATTCTTGCAACGATTGTACTTTTTTCACAAATGTGCTTTTTTTTAAATCATCCCCGTTTGGCGAAGTTGGCTGTCTTTGTTAGGAAGAAATGGTCTTCACACAGTTCACAACAAGCCAGGCGGCCCAAACTGCTGCATATACCCTGACTCTGTTGCACAGAACGCAAGAGAAGTGACACAATTTCCCTAGTTAAAAGAAATTCATGTTAGCAGGCAATATTAACTAAATATGCAGGTTTAAAAATGTATACTTGTGTATTGAATATAAGAAAGGCGTTGATGTTTATGGTTAGGTACACATCGGTGCAACGACAGTGCTTTTTTCGTGAATATGCTTGTTAAATGGCCCGTTTGGCTATGATTCAATGAATTAACAGGCACCACATTGATTATATGCAACGCAGGACAAGCTTGATAAACTAGTAATATCATCAACCATTATGTTAAGATTGATTGTTTTTTATAAGATAGTTTAATGCTTGCTAGCACCTTACCTTGGCTCCATGCTGCACTCGCATAAATCAAATCAAATCAAATTGTATTTGTCACATACACATGGTTAGCAGATGTTAATGCGAGTGTAGCGAAATGCTTGTATAATGCTTGCATAGCAGGTAGTCAGCCTGCCACGCAGTCTCCTTGTGGAGTGCAATGTAATCAGCCATGATCAGTGTCCAAAAATGCAGATTACCGATTGTTATGAAAACTTGAAAACGGCCCTAATTAATCGGCCATTCCGATTAAACGGATGACCTCTAATTGGGACACCAAGGAACTTAAACTGTCTACTGGCTCCACTGCCACCCCATCCTGTAGTCCACGATCAGCTCCTTGGTCTTACTGTCGTTGAAGGAGAGGTTGTTGGCCTGGCACCACACTGCCAGGTCACTGGCCTCCTTCCTGTAAGGCTGACTCATCGTCACAGGTGATCAGGCCTACCACTGTCGTGTCGTCAACAGTGGTAGTTGATAATGGAACTTGATAATGGTGTTGAAGTCATGCATGGCCACACAGTCGTGGGTGAACAGTGAGTACAGGATGGGACTGAGCACACACCCCTGTGTGGCCCCTATGTTAAGGGTCAGCGTACCCTCACGCCCTGGGGTCGGCCTGTCAGGAAGTCCAGGATCCAGTTGCAGAGGGAGTTGTTCAGACCCAGAGTCCTAGCTTGTTTATTAGCTTAGAGAGGACAATGGTGTTGAACGCTGAGCTGTAGTCAATGAACAGCATTCGCACATAGGTATTCATCTTATCTAGGTGGGTGAGGGCAGTGTGGAGAGCAATTATGATTGCATCGTTTATGGGTCTGTTGGGGCAGTATGGAAATTGGAGTGGGTCTAGGGCGGCTGGGATAATGGAGTTAATGTGTGCCAGCCTCTCAAAGCACTTCAGGATTACGGAAGTGAGTGCTAAAGGGCGGTAGTCATTGTGGCATGAAGCCTTAGAGTTCAGGAACGATTGTGGTCATCTTAAAACATGTTCAACCGCTCAAGGAGATGCTTGGCAGTTGTTCTGTACATCCTCTGTGAATCCTCTGTGAACACGCCCTGGAATACCGTCTGGCCCATGGCCTTGCGCGTTTTGACCTGATTAAAGACCATTTTCAAGTCAGCCTCAGAGAGCGAGATCACTCAATCCTCTGGGTCGGTGATGGCCCTCACACCCGGCTCGATGTTGTTGTTGTCAAAGCATGCAGAAAATGTAGAGAAGCATTGTTGTGCAGATCCCTTTTGGGTCTTCCTTTGTAATCCATAATGGACTGTAGCCCCTGCCACATGCAGTGGGCATCGGAGCCTGTGGAATATGATTCCACTGTATTCCTATATTGTCCTTTTGCTCATTTGATGACTCCACGGAAGTCATAGCGGGCCTTGTACTTATTCTTGTATACTACAGTCATGTGACGCAGAGTTGTCATAATGCTTCAGTAAATATACATTACACCAGGGGTGTTGGTAGACGGCAGGTAGCCTAGTGGTTAGAACATTGGACTAGTAACCGAATGGTTGCAAGATCGAATCCCCGAGCTGACAAGGTAAACATCTGTCGTTCTGCCCCCGAACAAGGCAGTGATTATGGAAGTGAGTGTGTTCCTAGGCCATCATTGAAAAAAAATATTTGTTCTTAACTGACTTGCCAAGTTAAATAAAGGTCAAATAAAAGACACAATGTAAGTAACCTCATTTATGTCCCTCTAACTGTCCTGAATGCCTCTGTTGATCCTACAGCTTTTGTATGCAGTAATCATGTAGTGGAGAGCAACAGAGATGGTTCTGGAAGGTCCTCCCATCTCCACAGAGGAACTCTAGTGCTCTGTCAGAGTGACCATTGGGTTCTTGGTCGCCTCCCTGACCAAAGCCCTTCTTCCCCGATTGTTCAGTTTAGCCTGGCGGCCATCTCTAGGACAAAACTTCTTCCATTTAAGAATGATGAAGGCCACTGTGTTCTTGGGGACCTTCAATGCTGCAGACATGTTTTGGTACCCTTCCCCATATCTGTGCCTCAAGACATTCCTGTCTCGGAGCTCTACTGAAAATTCCTTCGACCTCATGGCTTGGTTTTTGTTCTGACATGCACTGTCAACTGTGGGACCTTATATAGACAGGTGTGCCTTTCCAAATCATGTCCAATCAACTGAATTTACCACAGGTGGACTCCAATCAAGTTGTAGAAACATCTCAAGGATGATCAATGGAAACAGGATGCACCTGAGCTCAATTTCAAGTCTTGCAGTGAAGGGTCTGAATATTTATGTAAATAAGGATTTCTGTTGTTTTTTTTGCTAAAATAAAAAATTACAAATTGTTTTCACTTTGTCATTATGGGGTATTGTGTGTAGATTGCTGAGGATGTCTTATTTATTTAATCCATTTTAGAATAAGGCTGTAATGTAACAAAGTGGAAAAAGTCAAGGGGTCTGAATACTTTCCGAAGGCATTTGTGTGTGTGTATGTATATACATATATTCCGGCGCCGACAGAGATGGCCGCCTCGCTTCGCATTCCTAGGAAACTATGCAGTATTTTGGTTTTTTTACGTGTTATTTCTTACATTGGTACCCCAGGTAATCTTAGGTTTCATTACATACAGTCGGGAAGAACTACTGAACATAAGAGCAACGTCAACTCACCATCATTATGACCTGGAATATGACTTTTGCGAAGTGGATCCTGTGTTCTGCCTTCCACCCAGGATAAAGGAATGGATCCCAGCCGGCGACACAAAAAAAACGACGTTGTAAAAGAGGCAAACGAAGCGGTCTTCTGGTCAGGCTCCCTAGCATACTACTCCAGAGAGACATCAGAGACTAACATTCTTTGCTTCACGGAAACATGGCTCACTCGAGAGACGCTAACGGAGTCGGTGCAGCCAGCTGGTTTCTTCACGCATCGCGCCGACAGAAACAACCATCTTTCTGGTAAGAAGAGGCGCAGGGGGGTATGCCTTATGATTAACGAGACGTGGTGTGATCATAACAAAATACAGGAACTCAAGTCCTTCTGTTCACCTGACTTAGAATTTCTCACAATCAAATGTCGACTGCGTTATCTACCAAGGGAATTCTCTTCGATTATAATCACAGCCGTATATATTCCCCCCATGCAGACACATCGATGGCCCTGAACGAACTTTATTTGAATCTTTGCAAACTGGAAACCACATATCCTGAGGCTGAATTCATTGTAGCTGGGGATTTTAACAAGGCTAATTTGAAAACAAGACTCCCTAAATTGTATCAGCATATCGATTGCGCAACCAGGGCTGGTAAAACCCTGGATCATTGCTATTCTAACTTTCGCGACGCATATAAGGCCCTACCCCGCCCTCCTTTCTGGAAAAGCTGACCACGACTCCATTTTGTTGCTCCCTGCCTACAGACAGAAACTAAAACAAGAAGCTCCCGCGCTCATGTCTGGTCAACGCTGGTCTGACCAATCTGATTCCACGCTTCAAGACTGCTTCGATTATGTGGATTGGGATGTGTTCCGCATTGCTTCCAGCAACAACATTGACGAATACGCTGATTCGGTGAGCGAGTTCATTAGAAAGTGCATTGACAATGGCGTTCCCATAGCAACGATTAAAACATTCCCAAACCAGAAACCGTGGATTGATGGCAGCATTCGCGTGAAACTGAAAGCGCGAACCACTGCTTTTAACCAGGGCAAGGTGACCGGAAACATGACCGAATACAAACAGTGTAGCTATTCCCTCCGCAAGGCAATCAAACAAGCTCAGCGTCAGTATAGAGACAAAGTAGAGTCGCAATTCAACGGCTCAGACACAAGAGGTATGTGGCAGGATCTACAGTCAATCACGGATTACAAAAAGAAAACCAGCCCCGTCACGGACCAGGATGTCTTGCTCCCAGACGGACTAAATCACTTTTTTGTCTGCTTTGAGGACAGTACAGTGCCACTGACACAGCCCGCAACCAAAACCTGCGGACTCTCCTTCACTGCAGCCGACGTGAGTAAAACATTTAAACGTGTTAACCCTTGCAAGGCTGCAGGCCCAGACGGCATCCTCAGCCGCGTCCTCAGAGCATGCGCAGACCAGCTGGCTGGTGTGTTTACGGACATATTCAATCAATCCTTATCCCAGTCTGCTGTTCCCACATGCTTCAAGAGGGCCACCATTGTTCCTGTTCCCAAGAAAGCTAAGGTAACTGAACTAAACGACTACCTACCCGTAGCACTCACTTCTGTCATCATGAAGTGCTTTGAGAGACTAGTCAATGACCATATAACCTCCACCCTACCTGACACCCTAGAACCACTCCAATTTGTTTACCGCCCAAATAGGTCCACAGACGACTCAATCGCAACCACACTGCACACTGCCCTAACCCAGCTGGACAAGAGGAATACCTACGTGAGAATGCTGTTCATCGACTACAGCTCAGCATTTAAGAAAAGGCTAAGCTTGAGAGCAGGCATATTATTTTCATTTCATTTGCGATTTTCAGAAATCATTAATGTTGCGTTATGCTAATGAGCCTGAGGCTGTATTCACGATCCCGGATACGGGATGGGCAGTATCAAGAAGTTAACACCATAGTACCCTCCAAACTCGTCATCAAGCTCGAGACCCTGGGTCTCGACCCCGCCCTGTGCAACTGGGTACTGGACTTCCTGACGGGCCGTCCGCAGGTGGTGAGGATAGGTAACAACATCTCCACCCCGCTGATCCTCAACACTGGGGCCCCACAAAGGTGCGTTCTGAGCCCTCTCCTGTACTCCCTGTTCACCCACAACTGCATTGCCATACACGCCTCCAACTCAATCATCAAGTTTGCGGACGACACTACAGTGGTAGGCTTGATTACCAACAACGACGAGACGGCCTACAGGGAGGAGGTGAGGACCCTCGGAGTGTGGTGTCAGGAAAATAACCTCACACTCAACGTCAACAAAACAAAGGAGATGATTGTGGACTTGAGGAAACAGCAGAGGGAGCACCCCCTATCCACATCGATGGGACAGTAGTGGAGATGGTAGTAAGTTTTTAAGTTCCTCGGCGTTCACATCACGGACAAACTGATTTGGTCCACCCACACAGACAGCGTCGTGAAGAAGCCGCAGCAGTGCCTCTTCGACCTCAGGAGGCTGAAGAAATTCGGCTTGTCACCAAAAGCACTCACAAACTTCTACAGATGCACAATCGAGAGCATCCTGACGGACTGTATCACCGCCTGGTACGGCAACTGCTCCGCCCACAACCGTAAGGCTCTCCAGAGGGTTGTGAGGTCTGCACAACGCATCACCGGGGGCAAACTACCTGCCCTCCAGGGCACCTACACCACCCGATGTCACAGGAAGGCCATAAAGATCATCAAGGACAACAACCACCCGAGCCACTGCCTGTTCACCCCGCTATCATCCAGAAGGCGAGGTCAGTACAGGTGCATCAAAGCAGTGACCGAGAGACTGAAAAACAGCTTATATCTCAAGGCCATCAGACTGTTAAACAGCCAGCACTAACATTGAGTGGCTGCTGCCAAAACACTGACTCAACTCCAGCAACTTTAATAATGGGAATTGATGGAAATTGATGTAAAATATATCACTAGCCACTTTAAACAATGCTACTTAATATAATGTTTATATACCCTACATTATTCATCGTATATGTATATACTGTACTCTATATCATCTACTGCATCTTTATGTAATACATGTATCACTACTTTATGTACATATTCTTTATCCCTTTACACTTGTGTGTATAAGGTAGTAGTTTTGGAATTGTTAGGTTAGATTACTCGTTGGTTATTACTGCATTGTCTGAACTAGAAGCACAAGCATTTCGCTACACTGGCATTAACATCTGCTAACCATGTGTATGTGACAAATAAATTTGATTTGATTTATATTTTTATATACACACACACATTTGATGTTCTAAGTCCACATCAATGCTTAACTCACATCATGAGACAACTTAGAATTTTTTTGTTTTTTTGTTTTTTGGAGTGTGTAGTTAGTTGTCCTGGTGTTTGGCTAGTGGTGTTTTGGTAATGCGTGCGATAGCAGAGTTTGTTAAACAAATACCAACCCGATTGATAAAAATCATCATGATGCATTCTGTAATATTCTTTAATGTTCTTTACATGTGTGCTTTGGAATGAAAAACTATTTCTCCCAAATGCTCTGGGTGACCACCCGCCAACGTGGCTGGTGAAATAGATATTCTTACCCGCTAATGCCAAAATCTACCCACATTTGGCAGGTGTTTTTTTTCAGCTCCACTAAGCCATCTTCCATCACACCCTCTCACTCTCATATCTCTTACTTATACACACCTCCTATTTTCACCTCTCCCTCTATTCCATCACCTCCTGTTCTCATAATACCTCTTCCAATCCTCAGGTGTGCCCTCACCTCCTCTCTCGACTCCTTTAATCCACTCTCTGTGCTCTCTGTGTTGGAAGTTCCTCAGGTCTCGTTCCCTTTTTTCGCTCTTCCCCCTCTCCTCTGACTACTATATCTACCTCAGCCCCAGAGATCTCTCATTTAAATGCACCACATCATTATGAGGAGCCTGCAGCCACAGACTTCTATTTGTTTCAAATAGTTCCAGTAATGGGTTGACACCGCGCCAGAGCACCAGAAATAATTTCACAAAATGTACTCAAAAAGACATATCACAATGGAAGAGAGTTTGACCACTGGAACTCTGTACAGAATGTGTAACTGTTAATGGCTAAGTACACTTCGGAGAAATGAAGGAAGAAAGGAGGAGGGCAGAGGGAAAGATGAGAGAACAGGTCAAAGAGTTGGTAAAATGTGAATTGTTTGTTAATGATCAAGGCTTCAGAGACCGTCTAGAGCTGAAGAGGGATGAGGGCAGCGTGGCAGCAGGGCAAACTAGAGGTCAGACAAAGGGGCAGATCTAAGTCATGAAAGACAGAGAGGGGAGTGTGGGGGATGGGGGGGAAATAGTGGGAGGAGGGAGCAGAGTAGACAGCAGGTCAGGTGACAGGGTGACATGTGGGCTAACCTGTAGAGAGCAGTGAGGTGTAGGAGGATTAAGGTTATTGACCTGGCCTATTTCTCTATCTCAGAGACCTGTAATGTGACCAGCCGTGTGTGAGAGCTGTCAGGCTAGCTACCGTATCCACTTCAGAAACACAACGTACTGTACTTTTAATGTAATCTCCACTGCAATCCAGGTCATTTGGTTCTGCTATTAGATGAAGCACAGTGATAACACATTTATTTGAGGATGTCTAGCCTGTCTGGGGACTGCTCATGTACGAGGAGGACGCACACAGACTAAGAATCTCTCTCAGCGCTTCCTTTTATTTTACTGAATCATTGCAAACTAAGACTGACTGCAATACTGCTTGACTAGTCATCAAATGCCTGTAGAAAAATGAAGTTCTCTAATCTTTATTTTCCAAATGCTGAGTAGCTGCTGGCATATTTCTCTGAAAGGAAAGTTTCATTGTTCATCTTCACGTCAAGAAAATCATAATCAACCTAAATTGGTCTGGCACCATTCTATGCAGAATATAATCTAGAATAACTTAAACGTTCTAGGAAACAATGCCAGAGCTGTTCTATTGGAACACATGCCTGCAGCCAAGGACTCTATCTTCCCTGTGTTCCTCCTGGATTCTTATCAAGCCTTCCAACCAAGTCAGGTGGCTGCTCTTCCCCTGTGACTCTAACCCCACTCTACCTTCTCTCCCCTCTGCTCTGTAGATGAAACAAGTCTGACTCTGTCGAGAGAAAGACACACATTTGTTTCAAATAGTAGGAGGCCTCTTTCATCCCACCCTGATAAAAGGAGTGCAACGGCAGCTCACATTTCCCTTCATGTGTTTAACTGCAACTCCCAGGGAACTCAACACAACCAGAGAGAGAATGACAGCTTGCCCTGGTGTGTGTATTAGCTACTGGAGTCATGCAGGAGAAGATCTAGATAATACTAAAGCACCAATGCCTTTCCAAGTTGTCAACATGTATAATTTATGAAGTCCACTCCTAGATGTATGAGCTTCACACAAGTGTGGCTGAATATGTTCTCCTCTCTCCAGCAGGCTGCTGGGAGGCAGTGGTATGTAAGGGGTTAACCATGCAGGTTTAAGGCTTCTGCTTACTGGATGTTTGTGCAGGCGGAAGTGATTTCCAGAAACTGCAGCAGTATTGACTTCCTCAATGTGTTTGTCCACTGTGGTCCATGGTGTTGTGTGAAATGCCGTGTAGTACAGTGATAAGACTAGCCGATTCCCCATCTCTCTATCGCAGTCTGTTTAGAGCTTATGGGAAGTGGCCATCTGAACTTTCAGTCTGTGTGCACAGTCGCCTAATGATGACTGGATGATGGGGAAAGAGTTTGGAATGTGTAAAGAGATGGCATCATCAGCATGTCTTCAACAAATCGTTATATATTTCACAATGGAGTGAATGCATTCCATAATGGTGCTACAAACCCCTTATAGCTAAGCTTCTACGTATGTCCAACCACAAGGAATGCTATAAATGGCTTTACTACAAAATATGATAATGCTAGTTCCTTTCTTAGAACAACTGTTTCCCTCTTTAGCCACAGAATAAACAATACTCTTGTCGTGGCCATAAGGGACAAAAATAGCCCGTATTAAAAACATTTCCTTGAACACAATGTTGTTGATTCCCAATCAGTTGCTCCAGGGCATTTGTTTAGTTCAGTAGATAAGGTAACACCTTCCAGAATGTTCTAATCTGAGGAGAAACTAATTGTTTCCTGCGAGAATGAGGGTGAAAGTCATGTGATCTACCCAAATAGAGTGCATTACCGATTTCTCATCGTTATGAGGACTATCATGGGATCCCCCATGAGACGATCTTACAATAACCGCTCTGTTCCTCCATATTTTCTCTACTCCCATCTTCACACACACAAACAAACACACACACTGAGATATTAATCGAGTGATAGCCTTAATTCTTTTTATCTTATACCACATACATTACATGCTCGGCGCGGCAAAAGATCCAGACTCCACAGCATCCTAATGAGGCTCCTCAAACAGCAGATGAATAATCAGCTCAACACTTCTTAACGCCATGAAAAAAAGACCTTTAATATACCATTCACCACCAGCTCCTCTCCCTGTTTTTACTGTGTTTGTTTGTTGTTTTGGCTGCCAACAGAGCGATGAGACTTGGCCATGTGATTACACAGAACAGTGTTAAAATGGAATGGTGGTAAATGTCATGCCATTTGCAGCCATGGGACATATTTCCTTTTAATAGCACTGTAACAAAGCCTACCTGAAATGGCTGAATGTCATCCCAGATAAGCTCCCTGCCTTATAACTTTGATGCCTATGGTGAGTCTTAGCGGCAGGAAGCTGGTCTGTGTGTGGGTGTGTTCGTGTTCTCTCCGTGTGTGTATTGTGTCTGTGTTTGAGTGCATGTACGTGTGTGTTCATGGGTGTGCGCTGGCATGTGACATTGTGGTCGAGCCACTTTGCATTACTCCATCACTCGATGGCACAGGGACAGCTACTCCGCTCAGTTCAGCGCGGCTCCTTCCTGGGGTTGTATGAGGGCATCCTGGATGAGCCTGTGTATAAACACAAGTCTATTCTCCTCACATAGAGAAAGCCTGCAGGGTGGCCTGTGGTGCCGAGTTGTAATGGAACGTACCAGCCATTTTAAAAGGGCCTGCTAGATTCAAAGGAACACATCCCCTTTCTCCTACCTCTATGCCTCAGCTCTTTCCAGAGGCGGCAGCCCCGGACTTTGAGTGACCGGTCTGGACAGCCTGTGTTTGGTCCTTGATCTGAGTCCTGTCTGTCTAGAGGCTTGGCTTCTCTTCCTCAAGGTCTGGTGGGTCACTATCACGCTAGGGAGGAAGCATGTTCATGTAGCACCAAGCGGTTTTCCTGACCACATGACTTGACTAGGACAAACTCCAGATCCTAGTTATAGGTAGGGCTATTGCGGTGAAGATATTACCGCCACACCAGCAATCTTGACCGCAGTAAAATTCCACATGACTCTTGAGTCATGGTAATCGAGTAAAAACGGCTTTATAAATACATTTGATTAATTGATCACCTTTTATGCACTCTGGACATGCTTTAGTAGTACCCAACTTGCTACCGACCATCAGGTCCAAATGGCCTGGTACTCATGGCTCTATTGTCCCTCTAACCACTCTGACAGCAATGCAAATACAATTGAAAATCACATCAAACACTTATCATCAAAACAGTAGGCCTATCATAGTTTTACAACTCACCTCACCGTGATGATCAATTTGAAGAAGGAAGTTCAACAGCAGGTTGTGTAAAACATGGTTGTCTTGGATGTTGTTTCAAAGCCTAACACAATGAAATGGACAGCGCTTTCTAAGGTGACGATTGATTCAAAACACCCATGAGCATATTAGAGTTTGAGGCCACGCCCCCCCCCCCCCCCCAAAAAAAAAAAAATATATATATATAAATATAAAAATTATGATTGTGCCATTATACAGTACATAGCCTACTGCATATTATGCATGGAAGAAAAACTAAATTGATGTATTATGTTGTTGGTACATAATTGGCATAGCCTTTGAGTGTGGACTGTATTATGCATACTGGATGGACTTACCTTATACCACGCTCCAAAATGTATATCCATGAGTCCAGGAGCAAACATATAGCCCTAGGCAATGCTGTTGGTTATTTGATTGTGCAGGGCGGCTTACAGTTAGCCTACAATTAGTGAATTTGTATTTGATTTTGAATAGCCTAGTAATAGAGAGTTTGTTATATTTGCATAATTAATTGGGTGACACTACCTCTAGCTGTACAGAATATTTCAACACCTTACGTTTCCATCTCCTCCTCTCTTTCAACAGTTTTTAGTGAAATATATTTTGTTGCGATGTTCCCAAACAGATTTCACATGGTTTCCCAAATGAAGCACCGGGTAGCTGCAGGAACAAGGTTGGAGAGCCCATGGCATGCAGAGTTTACGCGTAATATCACCTTTTGCACAACATGAGCATGCTCCTCAAACAGTGGTTGATGTATGGAGTGAAATAAGTGTTCTTATAATTATTTCTCAACTCCTCATATTAATCACATGCTCCGCTATAAAAACCGAAGTAGCCGACAAACAGACCGGCGGGACAGCGCACCGCCTACATTCGCTATTCGAGTCCATGCAGATTCGTAGTGCATGGGGTCAGCTGTTTGTTCACCGGCCCGCAATTGCTAATAACCCATCCGCAACCGCCCGATTACATATGTGATTAAGTGAAAACTGAGGCCCACACCCAAACATTACCCACAAATATAGAAAATCAGCTATAGGCTACAGTTGAAGATGGCAGAACGATTTTTTTTGACAGAGGGTGCAGAACGGTTTTGTTTCTGCCAACACAATCTCACACTCATGTTGTGTTGGTTTCTGCTTATCATTTTTGTAGACTATTTATTATTCAATTTGTCTATATTTAGATACATGTAGCTTCTCTTTTGTCATTATATGTTGCCCTAGAATATTCAAATAAACCCTTGCTCAACAGAATAATGTAATAGATCACTAGAATGAATGCTTCAATCTAGTTGACATCGGTAAAATTGTCTGTCAATTTTCGAGAAGCAAAGACGGGAAAGATTTACTGTGGAAAATGTCCAAATAACATCAGTTTGGCCAGTTTGGAAAACGACAGCTGAGATAATGAGTCAACCCACGCATCACTAATACAGATGCATCTGTTCCAGTCCGTTTGATAATGGGCCATTCTAAATCTAAACAAATTTGACATATTAGTAAAAACAAGATTAAATTGAGAGTAGTCTGATGGGTGAAAATATGATCACTTAATGAGAGAACAGCTGTGCAGCCTGAGGCAAGAAACGGAGCGCCATCTTTTTTTCTACTTTCTCAAATCATCAACAGTATATAGTCACATCATGCAGCCCATATGTTTTGATTTCTAAGACATTCTAAGGTTTGTATCATTCACAACTAAAGTTGCCAAAATCTAGAATATAGGACCAAATTATCACTTTTACGCTCAAAAAAGCCACTTCATATGAGCACTCGATACGAAATGGGGAAAATATCCTTTCTATTTTATTCACCTGAGTTACAATGAAATCATATAAAATAAAAGAATGGCACGGGATTTCTAAGCATAAACTCTTGTCAGCTAAATTAACAAACCTACAGCCTATGGCATGGAGCATAGCCAGATAACATACAGTAGGGTAGGCCAACGCATATTCTTCTGAAATAATTTTCTTCATATCATAATGTTTATTTAGACCTGACTAAAATGCATGTGTTTTATTGTGATGGTGTATATTAAATTGATTTATTAGACTTTTTTAAAGGCGTGCATCAGCGGCTTGAATATACTGACAGTTTTTCCAGTACTTGTGATCCTATGAGGGAAAACTCGCTTGCGAGCCCATATACAGTATAATGTCTAGTCAAATGACCTACTAAATTACTTTGAAAAGGTTAGCTTTTAATATACTACCATAATAATAATATTCTCTGACAAATCTGTGAGCTGCTGGCCCCAGAACAAGACTTCATGTTAGCTGGTTAACTCTAATAATGGGACTGACCTCATTGAACTCTCTTTGATAAATTGGTGCTTAGGATTTTAAGTCTATAGTGAGCCTAAATGGTGCTTTGGACCATAGATGTATAAGGAATATTCTATGTTGAGTCTTGCTGAGGGATGTTTACGGGTAGCTAGTCAGTTATAACATTAGCACTGAGCTTACAAATATGGGGCTGTGGGTTTTCATTTATAGGGCTTTAGAACTTTATAGTCCAGTGTTAATGAGTTGAGTGGGAGACATTGAGCTGTTTGTATCGTTCAGCTGTATCAGACGCTGAGCAGTAGGCATCTAGTCAGGTTGAAACTGCTGGAGACTGACACGATAGTACATTGGTAGGGAGAGGGGGAAAGAAAGGGGAGAGTTAGATAGGGAGAGAGAAAGAGTTAGATGGTAAGGTGTATAGAGGGAGGGAGAGGGTTAGAGAAGGGAGGGAAAGTTAGGCTATAGGGAAATATAGAGTTACAGAGATTTAGTGAGGAGGGCGTGAGAGAGAGAGAGAGAGACTTAGAGAGGAGGGGAGGAGCTTTAGAGAATGGGAGAGTTTGAGCGATGAGTGAGTGGTAAATGGAAATTAAATGGATGTCATTACCCAGTCTGTTTCCCAGAAGGCCTCAGTGGCTGGGCGGCTGGCTTGGCACAGGGGACCCTGGGATATGTTACATGGAAGAGCAGCGAGCACTAGGGTGGGTAAAACACAGCCATGAATCATTTATGAGACCCTCTCAGCATCCCACTGCTCTTAACAGCCCTGCTGTCTGAGCTACAGTACATGCTGGAAGGGACAGCTAACCTGCAGAGGGCTACTTTACACACAGAGCCAGAGAAAGAGACACCTACATTATCTTTGTGAAGCATAAGTGTGTCTTGTGAGTCTGTGTGTGTTTGCAGGGTCTGACAGCTTCCATTTCCCTTAGTTGTGTGAGCTATGTGTTTTTGAAGTGAAGGACGCTTATGGGTAGAGTACATACAGTTGAAGTCGGAAGTTTACATACATCTTAGCCAAATACATTTAAACTCAGTTTTTCACAATTCCTGACATTTAATCCTAGTAAAATTTCCCTGTCTAAGGTCAGTTAGGATCACCACTTAATTTTAAGAATGTGAAATGTCAGAATAATAGTTGAGTGATTTATTTCAGCTTTTATTTCTTTCATCACGTTCCCAGTGGTTCAGAAGTTTACATACCCTCAATTAGTATTTGGTAACACTGCCTTTAAATGGTTTAACTTGGGTCAAACGTTTCAGGTAGCCTTCCACAAGCTTACCATAATAAGTTGGGGGAATTTTGGCCCATTCCTCCTGACAGAGCTGGTGTAACTGAGTCAGGTTTGTAGGCCTCCTTGCTCACACACGCTTTTTCAGTTCTGCCCACACATTTTCTATGAGATTGAGGTCAGGGCTTTGTGATGGCCACTCCAATACCTTTACTTTCTGGTCCTTAAGCCATTTTGCCACAACTTTGGAAGTATGCTTGGGGTCATTGTCCATTTTGAAGGCCCATTTGCAACTAAGCTTTAACTTCATAACTGATGTCTTGAGATGTTGCTTCAATATATCCACATAATTGTCCTGCCTCATGATGCCATCTATTTTGTGAAGTGCACCAGTCCCTCCTGCAGCAAAGCACGCCCACAACATGATGCTGCCACCCCGTGCTTCACAGTTGGGATGGGGCTCTTCAGCTTGCAAGCCTCCCCCTTTTTCCTTCATACATAACGATGGTCATTCTAGCCAAACAGTTCTATTTTTGTTTCATCAGACCAGAGGACATTTCTCCAAAAAGTATGATCTTTGTCCCCATGTGCAGTTGCAAACCGTAGTCTGGCTTTTTTATGGCGGTTTTGGAGCAGTGGCTTCTTCCTTGCTGAGCGGCCTTTCAGGTTATGATGATATAGGACTCGTTTTACTCTGGATATAGATACTTTTGTACCTGCTTCCTCCAACATCTTCACAAGGTCCTTTGCTGTTGTTCTGGGATTGATTTGCGCTTTTCGCACCAAAGTACGTTCATCTCTAGGAGACAGAACGAGCCTCCTTCCTGAGCGTTATGACAGCTGCGTGGTCCCATGGTGTTTATACTTGCATACTATTCTTTGTACAGATGAACGTGGTACCTTCAGGCGTTTGGAAATTGCTCCCAAGGATGAACCAGACTTGTGGAGGTCTACAATTTTTTTTCTGATATCTTGACTGATATCTTTTGATTTTCCCATGATGTTAAGCAAAGAGGCACTGCATTTGAAGGAAGGCCTTGAAATACATCCACAGATACACCTCCAATTGACTCAAATTATGTTAATTAGCCTATCAGAAGCTTCTAAAGCCATGACATAATTTTCTGGAATTTTCCAAGCTGTATAATGGCACAGTCAATTTAGTGTATGTAAACGTCTGACCCACTGGAATTGTGATACAGTGAATTATTAATGAAATAATCTGTCTGTAAACAATTGTTGAAAAAAATACCTGTCATGCACAAAGTAGATGTCCTAACCGACTTGCCAAAACTATATTTTGTTAACAAGAAATTTGTGGAGTGGTTGAAAAATGAGTTTTAATGACTCCAACCTAAGTGTATGTAAACTTCCGACTTCAACTGTATTCTTCCCTTCCGTTCACTAAGTTAAACCATCATTACCACATACACGCACACTCTTAATTTATCCAGATGGCTAACAAGAGGTTATCGTACATACACAGGCTCAATGCTTCTCACTGATGCAATCCCATCTGTAGTCATTGATTGATTGACTGAATCTGGTTTAAAATCAATAGGACAGTTCTCTGAGTGCTTGGCTATAGATTTCTCATAGAAAACTAGGCTTCTACTAACGAGGCTTCAGCTCTCTTTTGAGAGATAGACAGAAAGAGAGAAATGGATAGAAGGAACGAGAGACAGAGACATGGAAAGAGAGATATAAAAACAGAGATACAGAGAGAGAAAGTTAGTGATTGCTGGGGCTGTACTGGGAGAACGGATTGCATACTGTTCATATCACAATAGTTCTGAAACTTTTGACATTGCCATCCAGGCAACACAGTGCCTCCAGGCTTATTCTGTACAGTTAGTGACACTCAGTGCCTGCGAGACTGAAATAATCTAGCTAGACACTCACACACACCAGGACGTTTCTACAAGGTAGTATTTCATAATATAATTTTACATTTTTAAAGTGGAGTGTTTGTGTCATCAAACGTATTTCTAACACCAGTCAAATCCCAAAGAACAGTGATGAGTGGTCAGGAGGGTGTTTTTGTCCCTTCCATTGACATGCAGTGCATTCAGGAAAGTATTCAGGCCCATGGGCTTTTTCCACTTTTTGTTATGTTACAGCCTTATTCTAAAATGTATTATGTTGTTATTCTCATCAACCTACACACAATACCCCAAAATGACGAAGGTTTTAGAATTCTTTGCAAATGTATAAAAAATTAAAGAATGTAATATCACATTTACATAAGTATTCAGACCCTTTACTCAGTACTTTGTTGAAGCACCTTTGGCAACGATAAAAGCCTCAAGTCTTCTTGGGTATGACGCTACAAGCTTGGCATACCTGTATTTGGGGAATTTTTCCCATTCTTCTCTGCAGATCTTCTCAAGCTCTGTCAGGTTGGATAGGGAGCGTCGCTCCTCTGCTATTTTCGGATCTCTCCAGAGATGTTCAATCGGGTTCAAGTCCGAGCTCTGGCTTGGCCACTCATGGACATTCAGAGACTTGTCCTGAAGCCACTGCTGCATTGTCTTGGCTGTGTGCTTAGGGTTGTTGTCCTGTTGGAAGGGGAACCTTCACCCCAGTCTGAGATCCTGGGCGCTCTGGAGCAGGTTTTCATCAAGGATCTCTCTGTACTTTGCTCCGTTCATCTTTCCCTCGATCCTGACTAGTCTCCCAGTCCCTGCCACTGGAAAACATCCCCACAGCATGATGCTGCCACCACCATGCTTCAGCGTAGGGATGGTGCCACGTTTCCTCCAGATGTGACCCTTGGCATTCAGGCCAAAGAGTTTCATTAGACCAGAGAATCTTGTTCCTCATGGTCTAAGAGTTCTTTGGGTTCATTTTGCGTGCTGTCGTGCCTTTCAATGAGGAGTGGCTTCCGTCTGGCTACTCTACCATAAAGGCCTGATTGGTGTAGTGCTGTAGACATTGTTGTCCTCCTGGAAGTTTATCCTATCTCCACAGAGGAACTCTGGAGCTCTTTCAGATTGACCAGGAAATGATGGTCACCCTCCTGACCAAGGCCTTTCTCCCCTGATTGCTCAGTCTGGCTGGGCAGCCACCTCTAGGAAGAGCCTTGGTGGTTCCAAACTTCTTCAATTTAAGAATGATGGAGTGTGTGTTCTTAGGGACCTTCAATGCTGCAGACATTTTTTGGTACCCTTTCCCAAATCTGTGCCTCGACACAATCCTGTCTCAGAGCTCTACGGACAATCCCTTCAATCTCAAAGCTTGGTTTTTGCTCTGACATGCACTGTCAACTGTGGGACCTTATATAGACAGGTCTGTGCCTTCCCAAATCATGTCCAATCAATTTAATTTGCCACAGGTGGACTCCAATCAAGTTATAGAAACATGTCCAAATCAAATAACATTTTGTTTGGTCACATACACATGTTAATCGAAATGCTTGTTGCGGGCTGTGCAGCCTGCGGTTGATGGCGGTGCAGTTGCCGTAATAGGCAGTGATACAGTCCGACAGGATGCTCTCAATTCTGCATCTGTAGAAGTTTGTGAGGGTTTTAGGGGTCAAGTCAAATTTCTTCAGCCTCCTGAGGTTTCAGATCGTCAGTGATATGTACGCCGACAAACTTGAAGCTTTTCACTTTCTCCACTGCAGTCCCATCGATGTGGATAGGGGCGTGCTCTCTCTGCTGTTTCCTGAAGTCCACGATCCGCTCCTTTGTTTTGTTGACATTGAGTGAGAGGTTATTTTTTTCTGGCACCACTCTCCCAGGGCCCTCACCTCCTCCCTGTAGGCCGTCTCGTCATTGTTGGTAATCAGGCCTACTACTGTTGTGTCATCTGCCAACTTGATGATTAAGTTGGAGGCGTGCGTTGCCACGCAGTCATGGGTGAACAGAGAGTACAGGAGGGGGCTGAGTATGCACCCTTGTGGGGCCCCTGTGATAAGGATCAGAAAAGTTGTTGCCTACCTTCACCACTTTGGGGCAGCCCGTCAGGAAGTCCTGTACCCAGTTGCACAGGGCGGGGTTCAGACCCAGGGCCCCGAGCTTAATGATGAGCTTGGAGGGTACTATGATGTTGAATGCTGAGCTGTTGTCAATGAACAGCATTCTTACATGGGTATTCCTCTTGTCCAGATGGGATAGGGCAGTGTGCAATGCGATGGCGATTGCATTGTCTGCTGATCTATTGGGGCGGTAAGCAAATTGAAGTGGGTCTAGGGTGTCAGGTAAGGTAGAGGTGATATGATTCTTAACTGGCCTCTCAAAGCACTTCACGGTGACAAAAGTGAGTGCTAAGGGGCGATAGTCATTTAGTTCAGTTACCTTTGCTTTCTTGGGTACAGGAACAATGGTGGACATCTTGAAGCAAGTGTGGACAGCAGACTGGGATAGGGAGAGATTGAATATGTCTGTAAACACTCCAGCCTGCTGGTCTACGCATGTTCTGAGGACGCGGCTAGGGATGCCGTCTGGGCCGGCAGCATTATGAGGGTTAACACGCTTAAATGTCTTACTGACGTCGGCCACGGAGAACGAGAGCCCACAGTCCTTGGTAGCGGTCCGTGTCGGTGGCACTGTGTTATCCTCAAAGCGGGCGATGAAGGTGTTTAGCTTGTCTGGAAGCAAGACATCGGTGTCTGCAACGTGGCTGATGTTCCCTTTGTAGTCCGTGATTGTCTGTAGATCCTGCCACATACGTCTTGTGTCTGAGCTGTTGAATTGCGACTCCACTTTGTCTCTGTACTGATGTTTTTTCCTGTTTGATTTCCTTACGGAGGGAATAACTACACTGATCCTCGCCCTGAGCTCGTCTACTTTATTATCCAGAAACTGAACATTAGCGAGTAATATACTCGGAAGCGGTGGACGGTGTGTATGCCATCCAAATACCTCTTCTCGCCGGCGGTGATTTGGTTCAGCCTCTGGAATAAGTTCAGTTGCCCTGGGGGTAACGAACAAAGGATCCATATCGGAAAAGTCGTATTCCTGGTCGTAAGGATAGTGAGATACTGCCCCTCTGATATCCAAAAAGTTATTTCCGGCAATATGTAATAACAGCAAAACAATTCTGGGTTAATGATGCAAGAAATAACACCCAAAAAAATCCAAATACTGCAAAGTTGCTTAGGACCTAGAAGGGGAACTGCCATAAATATCAGCGCTGTCATACATAGGATGATCAATTGAAACAGGATACACCTGAGATCAATTTCAAGTCTCACAGCAATGGGTCTGAATACTTATGTAAATAAGGTATTTCTGTTTAGTTTTTTTTTTAAATACATTTTCAAAAACCTTGTTTTTTTCTAGCTTTGTCATTATGGGCTATTGTGTGTAGATTGAGGAAACTTAATTTCATATTTCTTTAGAATAAGATTGTAATGTAACAAGATGTGGAAAAGGGGAAGGGGTCTGAATACTTTCCGAATGAACTATATGTTATATGTTGGAAAGAATGTATGTGTTTGAGTACTCTCGTGAGTTGAAGTACTCGCATGTTAGCATGAAACAGGGCTGAAGGTTAAAACGGTTTCAGTATGCTAGCGTTTGTTCCAATTAATGGTTGATCTGACACACAACATGAACATGTTTCACTGCACTTGACATATTCCAAACTATAAACACACCTTTGAGGTAGAGATTTTGGCATTGCTTATACATTTAACCTGCTACATAGTTGCATTTGTAAATTTGGAGTACTTTATTAGTAGGCTAAATGAATACAAACCTTGAATCGAGTGCTAGAGTACTCTTGTCCATCCCTAGTTAGAAATAAGTCCTTGTGAGACCTCTAAAGCCAGCTCCAAAGTAATACAAGCACATCAAATAATTATCCAATTGCGGGAACATTTGAAAGGAGTAGAAATAGCTGCACACAGTTTCTCTCAAGCCTGTTTGATTTCCATTTTGAGTCTTGAATGTTCCTTCTCTGTATTTTTAGTGGCGCTTACTTCTCTTTTGAAGTTTCTCTGTCAGTGTTGTGTGTAGTTATCATAGCATTTATCAGATGTTTTATGTAGGCATTTTCATCTGACTTTTCTCACTCCTTGAAGATATATGGGGTCAACAGAGTAAAACCCCCTGTGGCCAAAGCAGGAGCTAGCTACACATTCTGTTTCATATGCCAATGATGGAGAACTTCTCTCTCTCCCTCCCTCTCACACTTAGAAGGAATTACAGGGAGTAGCCTTCACCCCTCTCTCTCCTCTTGTCCCCAGACAAACCATTACTCTGTATAATAACATTGGAGCAACGATATAGGCTTGTGTGATTTCTAATGCTACTGATGTGAGGAATAGGCTTACTGCTGTGAAGGTGTGTGTGTGTGTGTGTGTGTGTGTGTGTGTGTGTGTGTGTGTGTGTGTGTGTGTGTGTGTGTGTGTGTGTGTGTGTGTGTGTGTGTGTGTGTGTGTGTGTGTGTAATGTCGAGATGAATCCAACTCCCATTTAATATTCAATGCCCCAGTGAAGCAGGTTGAGAACTCAGTGTTTACTCATTTGGTTAGCATATTTCCAAACCCCATAGAGGGATTTAAGATTAAACATTCATCCCAGTGGGAACATTTTGAATTAGAGAAAAGGCTACATTGAGTATACAATGCGTTTCATCTGTCTTTCTCAAAATGTTTCTATTTCCCTCGATCCCTCCCCCTCACTATTAATTCCAATCTCCTCTTTACTCTTCCTCTCACTCTCTTTCACTCTCTTTCTCTGTTTTTGTTATATCTTTCTCTTCTCAGGACTGGTAATCTGTGTCATCATGGTATTCTAAACTCTGGTTCCGTGTGTGTTTGAAAGAGATACGTGGCAGAGCAGTGTGTGTTTTCCTACCTTATCAGGACCAGAATGTCCTGACAAATCACCAGAAATGTCAGGACTTTTTTAATTTCCTGAATTTGTTACAATGCTATTTTAGGCTTGGGGTTAAGGTTAGGGTTTAGGGAAAATAGGATTTTGAATGGGGATATATTATTACTCCGTGGAGGGAGGGAGATCTTGGTTTGTGTGTACTGTGAAATGAAGGATGATGAGGCTTTGCAGTGTGGGATGTGTGACATATGGCTGGCCAGGAGATAGTGGCTGGAGAACAGCAGTTGAGCTTCTCAGAATTCACACCTCTTTAGTCCATCTCTCCCCTCTTGTCTCCAATCTCTCCCATCTCTCCTCTTCAAATCACGTCTCTTCCCTAATGTCTTCCCTCCTATCCTGTCCTCTCTTCCATTGTCCTCTCTTTTATATTATTTTCCCTCTCCAGTCCTTAGTTTCTTCCCCTCAAATCTCTCCCTCAGGTCTTTCCCCTCCTCTCTTCTTTCCCTCATCTCCTGCAGCAGACAGACAGCAGAATAGATTTGAAGCAGTCCAACTCATGATTTATCATTGGTTGTCCTGACTGTCACAGTCTCAGCTTCTAGTAATTAACCTTTTTCATTAGCCTCCCTTCATTCTCCACTTCATTCTCTACTCAATCTTCCATTCACTGTTATGCACACATTTCACAATGCCACGGCGTTGTTTTTCTGACACCACTGAATGGTTCTCTATGTATGTATTCTGCCAGGTAATTCATTATGAACTGGCTCTTGTTATAGTGTTGCCCTGAATAACAGGTGTCATGGAAAGACAACGCCCAGATCCAGATAGATATATGAAACACACTGGATTAGCTCTGAGGGAGCAACCAAACAATTAGTCTGGATTTCACAATAAACAATTAGCCTGCATTTCAAAGTGAATAATTAGCTTGCATTTCAAAAACACAATTAGTTTGCATTTCAAAATGAATAATTAGTGTTTCTGAGAGAAACCCTAGAGTTTCTGTTTTAATTTGTGCTTTAGTCAGTGGACCAGGACTGCGTCTGCCAGCCAGGGACTCACCATGGAGGTTTGATTAGCCCACTTTGCACCTGTGTGTGTGTGTCGGGGTTCCGTTAGCCGGTAATTGCTGGCTTTTGTCCGAAAATAAAACCCAACGAAAGCTGATAATTAAAATATTGTTGCCGGCCAAATTTACCGGGAGAAAAAACAACGGTAAGCAGGCTATCAGCATGCCACCCACAGGGTTGGGGAGTAACGGATTGCAAAAAACGGATTACATGTAATCTGTTACATGTAAGGGATTACAAAAAACGGATTACATGTAATCTGTTACATGTAAGGGATTACAAAAAAACGGATTACATGTAATCTGTTACATGTAAGGGATTACAAAAAAATGGTAACTGTAATTTGTTATGTTACAAGCAAAAATATTGTAATCAAATATATATTTTACACTTCTCCGTCTCAATCACATTCAAATCAGCATTGAAAGAAGGCGCAAGTTTAAGTTTGTTCCACCTGAGCGAGTCTGACCACAAGTCAGAGACCACTCTGATGACACACCAAATGTGTTTGATGGATTCCGGGAAAAGAGCAGGAATAGCTTTTGTGGGATACAGTCCAAGCTATGTAGGCTACAGTCCAAGCTATGCCTTGCAATGGTGGGACTGCTGTTGGCATCCAAAGATTATCCAATTTGAATAAACGCTTGGAGGTAAGGATGACAGTAGTGGTGTAGTCTACGGCGATATGGATATCACTTATTATTCATATCTACATAGCGCATTGATGTGAATCACACTGCTGCTCTCTCATTTAGCTATTTGCGCCTTACGTATTGTGGTTGTGGATGGCTGTTCACAAATCTAAATGTGCATTTGAACCGAATATTGGTTGAATTCAAGAAGTTTACACTGCCTATCAATCTTTTTTTTAAACCAGTGGACAGCCAATGAAAAATGTGCTCTTGCAACAGCTGCATAGTGCGGATCCCAGCCTATGGAATAAAAGTGGGGCTTTTATTGCTCAATCTAATTCATGCTGATAAAACACTTTTGATAGACTTAAAGGGGAAATCCGTAGTTGCTACATCAATTTTTGGACTTATAAATTATATATATTAATGTAAAGATAGAATTTAACCATTATTATATGAAGTAGAAAGCGATAGGTTAGAAGAAGTCTACATAACTAACCCATAAAGTAAAATGTAACATCCATATAAGGCCAGCTATGTAAACTTTAACATTGATTTATCCTGCCATAGATGTCGTTCAATTGGTAACATACATTTTTGTCTTCTTCTAATGCCTCGTAAGGGGAAAGTAATCTAAAAGTAACTGAATAATCAGATTACGTTACTGAGTTTGGGTAATCCAAAAGTTACGTCACTGATTACAATTTTGGACAGGTAACTAGTAACTGTAACGTATCACATTTAGAAAGTAACCTACCCAATCCTGGCCACCAACCACTTTACAATGTGAGCTGGAGGCTGTATGCATTTTGAAAACATACTTAATGGTTTGAAACCTGAATGTTTTACTTCATATTATGAAGCATGTCTTACCTTGCTTGAAAATCTGACCATAGAAACATGTAGGGAATTATTTTTTAGATACTTCATAGGAGGAGCATGAGTTTCAAGTTTGGGGATTCATTCACTTTATACTACTACCATTTCTACCGATCTGTGTGCCAGTTATGATTTTCCTAATACACATTTTTGTGGAACAGTTTTATTTCAATAATAACATTTTTGTTTCTCAAAACCATTGTCACATGGTTAATCATAAAAATCTTAAAATGATACAAAACTGCATTCAGTTGGTGTCTATTCCACAAGTAACCACCGGCTAAATCTATGACGTTAAAATGCCTATTTACTCTGTTCCATCTAACTTGCACAATCCACTGTCTCATGAGCCCAGCCAGGCACTTTATAAACTTGATGTCACGATCGTCGTAAAGGGGAGACCAAAGCGCAGCGTGATTAGAATACATTCTTCTTTATTGAAGGAAGAACACGAAGAACATTAAACAAAAACAACAAAAACAAACGTGACGCTAATACCAACGAGTGCAGACACAGGCAACTAGACATAGACAATAACCCACGAACCACAATACAAAACAGGCTACCTAAATATGGTTCCCAATCAGAGACAACGACAAACACCTGCCACTGATTGAGAACCATATCAGGCCAAAACACATAGAAACAGACTTAACTAGACATGCAACATCGAATGCCCACTGAAATCTTAACCCTGACCAAACAAAACCAATAAACAAACAACGCAAATAATGGTCAGTGTGTGACACTTGATCTCCACTATAAAAAAAACATCTAGACATTATCTCACATTTCTTTCAGACTAACATTTAGTTTTCAACAGCTGAGTTTGAATTAAACCTTGCTATCTGTCTCTCCAACATTTGCAACAATGTTTCAATATTCAAGTTTGATCTCCAGCTATCCCATAGTAATGAACGTGTCGGGACGAGACAGGCAGGCAGGCAGCGTTTCTTAGCCAGTCAAAATCATGAATCAGCTGGCATCATTTTTATGGATATATACAAAGAAATGTCAATTGAAAAAAGGTCAAATTAAACGAAGTGCAGCTAGTTTGCAGTCTTTCCAGCTTCAGTTTGAAGTTATTGTATTAGCTGTGTTGTTGGCTAGCTCCTCTGGACAACAGTGTCCTAACGAGAGAGCACATTTTCTATGCCAGACGAAATACCGCCACATTAGCTCATTGTTATGTATCCAAATAAACGTCACTAGAAAACAGCTTAAAAATGCAAATGCGGCTACTTTGCTGTTATTCTGGCTGCACTTTTTGACACGACTGTAAATTAGCCGTAGTTGGCTAGCTAGCAAGCAAGGGATAAAAAAAAATGTCTCAACATTTTTCATTATTCTCAAGACACGTTATCTAAACACATATTTTAGATGCTTTTCACTGAAAGATGCAACTCAATAATCAGCAAGGACTTTTGCCACATATGCTGCCTATGAAAGACTTCCTCATATGCCATCGTTCTCCTGTTGTAATCCTAGTCATACAGTATTAGCAACCCATACTAAATTGCTCCATCTTTAGATTCACCATCTTTCTAGGTTTCTAACTGAGATATTCATCTCTGTCATATACCGCTCTCATCAGGTGCAGTGTTTAGAATGTTTTTTCCCCACTAATTGCATTTTGGCAAATGTTTCAAAATGACTTTTTATTGGCTGCTTCCTTACAGGAGTTGCATGTCCTGTTCAGATGAATTACCATAATCTAAATGTGATTTCTGTCATTCTGAGCACTGTTGGAGGATGCCCTAATGGGTTATGCACCCAATACATATGGGTCCGGTAAATATCTCAAATTTCCGGTAAATGTAAATCTTCCAGGTCACATTTTCCTATCGGAAACCCTGGTGTGTTTGTGTGTGTGCATTTAGTACGTACGTCCATGAGCAATTCAGCATATACATTTTTTGGGGATGTGCTGTGTGTGTACGTCAATGCATGTGTGTGTGAGTGACTGTGAGGGCACAGAACATTAAAAAGCACAGCGACAGCAGTCAATGAGCTTCGACTGTGAAGCTGACATTTCCAACTCTGGAGAGTGGCTGACTAAACACTGACTCATCCTGCTGTGTGTGAGAGGGTTTGTGTAGGATGTGAATGTTGATGTGCATTGGGCTGGCTCTGCTTGTGGAGGGTAGGGTATAACACACAACCTGAATTAAAGTGCATGGTGGTTAATCTTGATACTCCCCATCCCGGATCCGGGATCGTGAATAAAGCCTCAGGCTCATTAGCATAACGCAACGTTAACGATTTCTGAAAATCGCAAATAAAATGAAAATAATGCGCCTGCTCTCAAGCTTAGACTTTTCTTAACAACACTGTCATCTCAGATTTTCAAAATATGCTTTTGAACCATAGCAAATCACTAATTTGTGTAAGAGTATGCTAAGCTAGCTTAGCATTTTGAGTAGCATTTAGCATGCAACATTTTCACAAAAACCAGATAACCAAATAAATAAAATCATTTACCTTTGAAGAGCTTCAGATGTTTTCAATGAGGAGACTCTCAGTTACATAGCAAATGTTCAGTTTTTCCTGAAATAATCTTTGTGTAGGAGAAATCGCTCCGTTTTGTACATCACATTTGGCTACCGAAACGAACCGAAAATTCAGTCACCAAAACGTCAAACTTTTTCCGAAATTAACTCCATAATATCGACCGAAACATGGCAAACGTTGTTTAGAATCAATCCTCAAAATTCAGTCACCAAAACGTCAAACCTTTTCCGAATTAACTCCATAATATCGACCGAAACATGGCAAACGTTGTTTAGAATCAATCCTCAAGGTGTTTTTCCACATATCTCTTCATTGATATGCAGTTCGTGGAAGCCTGCTTTCCCCTCAGAATCGCATGGAAAAATACCAGCAGCTGAAAAAGACGCACCAATTTCGACGGAGGACACCGGGCGGACACCTGGAAAATGTAGTCTCTTATGGTCAATCTTCCAATGATATGCCTACAAATGCGTCACAATGCTGCAGACACCTTGGGGAAACGACAGAAAGGGCAGGCTCATTCCTCTCGCATTCACAGCCATATAAGGAGACAATGGAAAACGGAGCCTCAAAAATCCTGCTGGTTTCCTGGTTGCTGTTTCATCTTGGTTTTGCCTGTAGCTCCCGTTCTAGGGCACCCACAGACAATATCTTTGCAGTTCTGGAACATTCAGAGTGTTTTCTTTCCAAAGCTATCAATTATATGCATAGTCGAGCATCGTTTTGTGACAAAATATCTTGTTTAAAACGGGAACGTTTTTCATCCAAAAATGAAATTGCGCCCCTAGAGTTTCAAGAGGTTAAAGTGAATTACAGGTATTGTTATCTCTATCCAACAATTGAGACCAATGTTCTTCCTTAAGAGATAGACATGATTGACACAGTCTCCAATAATCTGGATAGGCTGCTGTGCACTCCCCCTGCTCAGGCACCAGGAAATAGGCTCAGTCTCAGTCAATCCAGCCACTGTGGGCAGGCTGAGCCAAGCTACCAAGAAGAGGGTCTCTGGCTGATTAACTACTGCTTCTGCCAACATCCCCCCAGAACACACACACACGTGTGGTGGTGAAATAAGGGCTCAGACTGAGCAGCTCTGTCAGGCACCACTGAGCTGGAGCCAATCCCCAGAGGCCAATATTGACTCTGTCACAGAGAGTGGAGGCCAGCATAACTCTGGAGGAGAGGACAGAACAGAAGAGAGAATAGGTCTGACACACACACACACACCAGGACATTGAGTCAGGTTATTGAGTCAGGTAGCGTTGGATTATGTTCATTACCTTAACAGACAGAAATCATGTGCTCTGCAATGGACTAAAACAGAATAACTGATAGAGATTAGCCAGAATCTCAGCTGTTGTATGTTCAGTCCTGCTTGAGCGAGAGGGGAAGCGAAAGAGAGACATGGGCAAAACAAGAGTGGGAACAAGAGATTGGGAGACAGTGGGTGGAGAGAGGGGAGACAATCAGAGAGAGTGAGAGAGATACAGAAAAGAGAGAGGTAGAAAGAGGTAGAGATAGTCAGTTAGAAAACTGTGAGAGCGCAAGAAAGAAGAAGCAGAGAAGGAGAGTGTTTAAGGAAAAAGGCCATTTTAAGCTTGGGAATTAGGTTTAAGAGTTAGGTTAGAATTGGGGTTAGGTTTAGCTTTTTGGGTTAGGTGTTAATATGGATGCTACCATGATTACGGATAATCAATAATGAATTGTAAATAATGATAAGTGAAAAAGTTACCAATGCATAAATATCATACCCACCAAGAAAATCCTAACCTTCCCTGTTCTCGGTAATTGTGAGAGGTTAGCATGTTTTGGAAGGATGGTGTTTGTGCATCTGTAACGATTCATTCATGATTATCTGTAATCATCCACATCATGGTAGCATCCACAAGAACCCCCTAGAGTAGATGTCTGAGGCCCTACGAAAATCGAATTGTCATAATAAAAAAAACACCATAAATATCTGTCAGTTTAAGCTTTTTTGCAATTCTACGCGTCCACCTATGTCACACTTCCTCATCTGCTGCGAAAGGTGACAGAACTAGATCTGTGTTTGTCAGACCATGAGACATCCCGCAAATCAGTCTTCTCACAAAATAATCTGTTGTGTCCGAGCGATTTGTCCTTCAAACTAAAGATGAGACTCTCACAAACACGATGGTGTTCTCCACTTTGCTCTATGGCCCCCACAAGAATCTTAGGACTCTGAAGTCGGTTCAGCTGATCTGCCAACCTCTGTCTGTAATATGACTATCTGTGGAAAGGTGAGACTCTCACAAACACATACAGTAGGGCAAAACAAGTATTTATTCAGCCACCAATTGTGCAAGTTCTCCCACTTAAAAAGATGAGAGAGGCCTATAATTTTCATCATAGGTACACTTCAACTATGACAGACAAAATGAGGGGGAAATATCCAGAAAATCACATTGTAGGATTTTTAATGAATTTATTTGCAAATTAAAAAAATATGTTTCCTGATCTTTCTTATACCTCTCAGATATAAAACAGACACTTCAGAACAAACTTCCTTTAGATTTTTTGGGGTGGGGACTATCTGTTCCATGTAGTGAATCTGTTATTCAATGTGTTTGTATGGGCTTCAAGGGGTCTTACAATTCTAAATCAAATACCTAAATGATCCTTGGTATGACCTTCTTAATAAAGAAGGTTATATCCCCCCCCCCCCAGCTTAGACAGGGTTTAGACTGTTATGGTTAATGTAGATGTGTTCAGAAACATATTCTATTATTATTTACAAAAAAGTCACTCCAAAATTACACAACACATTATTGACCATTAATTTCCGCTGGGCACAACATAATCCAAAACACAACCAAAAAAAACTGTGTTTTTGTATTTGTCCAAATGTATCCAGTAAGTTTGTGGAGTCACAAGCTTGATGTAGTCATTGCATGCTAGGAATATGGGACCAAATACTAAACCTTTAACAACATTTAATACACTATAAGTTAAATTGTCCAAACACTTATGACACCTTCAAAGGGGGGTACTGCTTTCAAGTTGTATTAGTTGTATGTACAGGATACACATGGTATACACCCTCCAAACGAAATGCTTAATTGCAGGTTCCTTCTCGACAATGCAACAGCAATAATAAATAAAATATAAGAATATGAAGATAAAGTAAATGGCTAGATACATAAATGAAATTCATTTCTAAATGGTCAAATAGATATGTATGAAAGCACCCTCAAAAGGTGACATTATGTACTATCGCCTCATATAAAACATTAGATCTCAAATCCAAACTGCTGGAGTATAGAGCTAAGTTAAACGTTTTAGCTTCACTGTCCAAATAAATACATAAGGGTATCTTGATTGTAAAACAGTGTGTTTTTGAGCTGAATATTGAGAGTTGAGAAATAAAAGGTATACCTACAGAAGGACCCTCTTCTCTTTAGCATGGACAACAGTAGTTGCTTCCTAAGTTGTGTTTTACCTCAATTGCATTATGAAGTGTTAAAAAACATTTGCACGAGGGAAGAGCGAGAGTGTGAGGTTTTCTCATTAGAGCAGCCAGCCCCAGCGAAACAGGCACATACAGGAATCATGAAGATAACATGCTTTACAGTTTGACCAAATTATGGTTTTAGCCGCCCCAAAAATATAACGTTTGGATTGAGGTGACCAGGTAGAAGGTGCAGCTCGCACCAGTGCGACCAATTCCAAATTGAACTTGCACAGGCAAGTCAAGAGGTTGCAAAATGCGTCTAAAGGGTTGCAGTCTGGAGCCCTGGGTGTGTGTTTGTGTGTGTCACCCTGTTGGTTTCCCTGTGGGTCTGTGTCTGTGCGTGCGCATACGTCCGTATCTGTGTGCTGTGATGCATGCAGTCTGTCAAATCTCTTTTTGTGTTTGTCCATATTTTGTATGTGTTTGTGCTGTGAGTGTATTTAAAGACAAAGGTATGATTGGCTGCGTGACTTGCTTCTTTGTGTGTTACTACAGTGATTCCTCTGAGGGCTCACACACGCTCTCTGTTAAATCAAATACATTTTAATTGGTCACATGCAGATGTTATTGCAGGTGTAGTGAAATGCTTGTGTGTGTGTGTGTGTGTGTGTGTGCATCCAGACTGCTGTTCATTGAGGAGTGTAAAGGTCTCGGTATCTCTGACGCCGTCACTCAACAGATTGGCAGAATTAGTAACGATTCTGTGCTCATTCTCATCTTTGACACACATGAACACAGCATGACTCAAACTACATGTATAGTACAGTATATCTTCAGCAAGATTATTTTCCTCTTATCTCTCTCTTTCACAAACACACCTGAACGCACAGAGCATGAGTCTCGTACTGTCCATTCTGTACTGACAACTGCCATCATGACCCCACTTAAATGTATTTCAGACACACACACACACACACACACACATACAGCTCAGTGTGGATTCCAGTGCTGAGCCCCAGTCTCCTCAACATAGCAGGCAGGTCTCTCTGAGACTCTGCTTGAGATTATCCTATCAACGGGCCCTGAAGAACTGTAATATTCAATGTTTCCCGAAGGACATGGAGAGATGTCGCCGATAGACATGGCCGCTTTGTTTCAGGCTCCTGAGCAACTTTCCAGTATTTTAAAAATGTATTATGTTATTTCTCACGATATTAACCCAGAACGTTCTTTGCATTATTACATTATTACACAGCCATTATTATTACACAGCCAAAATAACTTTGGGATATCAGAGAGGCGGTAACTCATTAACATTTTGACCTGGAATTCAACTTTCCTGAATTGGATCCTTTTTTTGTACCTTCCAGGGCGATTTATCTTATCTCAGAGGTTGCTCCAAGACGCTGCCGGCAGGAAGAGGTATTCAGAATGGACTTTTAGTCATGGCGTGCACACCATCCCCCGCTTCCGAGTATATTACTCACAAATGTTCAGTCCCAGACAATAAAGTAGATGAACTCAGGGCGAGGATCTCCTTCCAGAGAGACATCAGACACTGTAACATACTCTGTTTCATGGAATCATGGCTCTCTCCGGATATACTGTAGTTCTGTCCTTGAGCTGTTCTTGTCTATTGATGTTCTGTATTATGTTTCATGTTAGCTGCTGCTTTTGCATCAGCTATTAGGGATCCTAATAAAAAACAAATACTGTCCCCGTCCATACAGCCAGCTGGGTTTTCAATACATTGTGCTGATAGGAATAAATAAGAAAGGCGGAGGTGTATGTTCCATTAACTAATGGTGTGATCATGATAATGTACAGGAACTCAAGTCCTTTTGTTTGCCCGACCTAGAATATCTCACAATGAAATGGGACCACATTACCTCCCTAGAGATCTTTCATCGGTTATCATCAGCCGTGTATATCCCGCCCAATGCCGATACCACGACAGCTCTCAACTACACTGGACCTGGTGCAAACTGGAAACTGCATATCCTGAGGCCGCATTTATTAAAGCAAATCTGATGAAAATGCTACCAAAGTTCTATTAACAAATCGTACTCGCACTTCAAAAACTCCTGACCATTGTTACTCTCCCTTCTGGGATGGCTACAAGGCCCTCCCCCAACCTCCCTTTGACAAATTAGATCACGACTACATTTTGCTCCTCCCTTCCTATAGGCAGAAACTCCAACAGGAAGTACCTGTGCTAAGGTTTATTCAACGCTGGTCTGACCAATCGGAATCCATGCTTCAAGACTGTTTTAATCAGGCAGACTGGGACATGTTCCAGGTTGCCTCTGAGAATAACATTGACGTATACACTGACACTATGACTGAATTTGTCAGGAAGTGTATAGGGGATGTTGTTCCCACTCTGACGATTTAAAACCTATCCAAACCAAAAACCGTGGATAGAAAGCAGCATTCGCGCAAAACTGAATTGTGCAAACCACCGCATTTAACCACGGCAAGGTGACTGGGAATATGATCGAATACAAACAGTCCACTTATGCCCTCCGTAAGGCAATCAATCAGGAAAAATGTCATACAAAGTGGACTTGGACTTCCTGATGGGCTGCCCCCAGGTGGTGAAGATAGGCAACACTTCCACTACGCTGATCTTCAACACAAGTGCCACAGAAGGGTTCATGCTCAGCCTCCTCCTCTACTCCCTGTTCACCTACGACTGTGTGGCCGCGCACAACTCCAACAACTTCATTAAGTTTGCTGACGACACGACGTGGTAGGCCTGATCACCAATGACAATGAGCCATCCTATAGGGGTGGTCAGTGACCTGACAGTGTGGTGCCAGAACAACAACCTCTACTTCAACGTCAGCAAGACAAGGGAGCTGATCGTGGACTACAGGAAACAGAGAGCCGAGCATGCCCCCGTCCACTTCGACAGGGCTGTAGTGGAGCGGGTCGAGAGCTTCAAGTTCCTCGGTGTCCACATCACTAAGGATTAAACATAGTCCACACACACCAACCCAGTCGTAAAGAAGGCACAACAAAGCCTCTGCCCCCTCAGGAGGCCCGTCAAGATTTGGCATGGGCCCTAATATTCTCAAAGTTCTACAGCTGCACCATTTGAGAGCATCACAGCTTGGTATGGCAACTGTTTGGCATCCGACCACAAGGCGCTACAGAGGGTAGTGCTTACGGCCCACTACATCACTTGTGCCATCCAGGACCTCTATACTAGCTGGTGTCAGAGGAAGGCCCTAAAAATTATCAAAGACTCCAGCCACTCAAGTCATAGACTGTTCTCTCTGGTACTGCACTACAAGCTGTACCGGAGTGCCAAGTATAGGTCCATGAGGCTTCTAAATAGCTTCTACCCCCTTCCTATTGCCTAATCACGTTACCCCTACGTACCACATTTACATCGTACCCTTGCACATCGAAAAGGTACTGGTACCCCGTGTATATAGCCAAGTTATCGTTACTCATTGCGTATTTCTTCCTCGTGTTATTATAAAAAAATGAATATTTTTTTTTCCTCTCTGCATTTGTGAAGGGCCAGTAGATAAGCATTTCACTGTTAGTCTACACATTTTACATTTTAGTCTCTCTTATCCGGAGCGAGTTACATCAACAGATTTCTTTTACCTAGTCAGGTCAGGGATTTGAACCAGCGACCTTTCGGTTACTGGCCCAACACTCTTAACCGCTAGGCTACCTGCGCCCAAAGACACTTGTTGTTTATGAAGCATGTGACAAATAGAATTTGATTTGAGCAGTCAATGAAACAGAACTCTGCAGGGATTTGGTATCAGATATTGCCAGACTGACAGTAATGTTGGAGGCCACAGACAGAAGGAACTGTCCGACTGTGTGGAGGACAGAGGAAGGGTGTAGTGTACAGAATATGCCTTCCCCTAGCCTTAAAAGCTATTTTATGAGTGAGTGGTATTGTGGACTCTGTCCGCAGGTACCACATTGGGACATTTCTGTGTCACGTGTCCGCAGGTACCACATTGGGCCATTTCTCTGTCACCTAGTGGAGGTTTTGTAATGAATTTGTCTGTCTCTAGCTGTCTGAACATGTCATGTGTGTGTACATGTATGCCCTCGTGCTATCGATGTGTTTCTTTGGTTTTCATTGGGACTTGATATCAGTATCTCCAATGTTCTTTTTCTGTGTCTGCAGGTGTTCAGGGATTATTATCACTTCCGTCATCACACCGTAGTGAAGAAATCCCTATCAGGACACAGGGGAACATATGTCCGACTGCAGAAGGAACCACAGGTATGTTACTGAGTCATAAATATGCAAATGTCCCTCCAAACCATACAATAACAGCTGGACCTGTCTGTGTTTGCATTCTTATTTTGTGGCGCGTATTGATTTTATCCAAATGTTAATGAGAAGAGGAATCCTGACATTAGCCCATCTGTTACACAAGGACGTTCACAGACCCAGAAGTTTGCTTTGTTTAGGCAGCTGGCTGTAACTGCGTTCTCAGCTCTCTCGACAACAGAGAACAAGTATTTTTCACCTCGAAGTCGGCTTGTTCTATTCAAATCCTCCAGCATAATTGTGCATCAAAACTCTACTTTTCAAGTTCAGTTCCTCGAGCATGCTCTCATTCTGCCTTATGCAGTACAGTTACAGGCAGAACTGTATTGTTTCGATCAATAATCATTTCGTCAAAAATAACTATGACAAACGAATGACGATAACGAGACGAGATGCAATGAATTTTTTTTGATAACTGTAGCAAATTTCATTTTAGTTGACGAAAATGTGACGAGACGAGAATTCCACTTGAGTCTAATGGACATTTCATTTGACAAGAAGCTCCTTCCTCATCACTTTTTTCCCCGGTCTGATGCATGGTGTGATTGAGCTTATCTGCACGGCTCTCCCACTCAGCTCCCGGGCGGTCACTCCAGTCACTCGTCAATCTTTTGATCTGATGCTCAGCCAGGACATAATTGTAACTAACCTAAGCTAGAAACAATCATGTTTACACTCTATGACGTGTAATCTAGTGTGCTGGGGTATTTGGGTAGAGATCAGGCCTTTATGTAGTACTACTACTGTAAATCTAAAGGGAGTTATCCCTATGCTAATTCTGGAGGACTCTTGTGTTCCAAAAGCCCAAATACAGATGTAGGATCTTAATTTGAGCCATTTTGCTACAGCAGGAAAATAATCCTGCAGCAAAAGGAAATGTGGATTACAATTATTGGAGAGAAAAAACAAGCCTTTCTAAACATGGAATACACTACAAGTTTACATTACAAAGGAGTAATTAAAAATGAGTTCCTACATCTGTATGCACCCTGATGAAAACGCTGGAAGAGCTTGACACAGCCCCAGGCTGTTGTGCCCACGCTGCTTTCTGGACCTGGACAGTGTGTTAGCTTTAACCCTAGCCTCTCCAGTCCTCAGGGCTTCTGGTAAAACTTCCCCTTAGCACAGATGAGTTGTTCCTCCAATTCGGTGCCTTTTGAAAGGAGTCACTTGGTGTAACTTTATCTTCATGAATGACTTTGTCAAAGCAACAAAATAACTAGGGCTTTAAAATGATGGTGAAAACTTGGAGAAATGATGGGGTTAAGTGGATTCAAATATTCCTAGAATCATAGTGGAAGGACATTTCAAAGTGCTGTTTTTAGGCACTTTAGCAAGTCTTTATTTATATTAAAAATGAGGTTTAGGCCTCCCGGGTGGCGCAGTGGTTAAAGGCGCTGTACTGCAGCGCCAGCTGTGCCACCAGGGACTCTGGGTTCTCGCCCAGGCTCTGTCGTAACTGGGAGGTCCGTGGGGCGACGCACAATTGGCATAGCGTCGTCCGGAGGGCTTGGCCAGTAGGGATATCCTTGTCTCATCGCGCACCAGCAACTCCTGTGGCAGTCCGGGCACAGTGCACACTAACCAAGGTTGCTAGGTGCACAGTGTTTCCTCCAACACATTGGTGCGGCTGGCTTCCGGGTTGGATGCGTGCTGTGTTAAGAAGCAGTGCGGCTTGGTTGGGTTGTGTATCGGAGGACGCATGGCTTTCGACCTTAGTCTCTCCTGAGCCCATACGGGAGTTGTAGCGATGAGACAAGATAGTAACTACTAACAATTGGATACCACGAAATTGGGGAGAAAAGGGGGTTTAAAAATTTTTTTTACATTTAAAAAAAATTAAATGAGGTTTATTGAATTCAATTCTCCATGTGGTCTATACTAAAAGGCACTTCTTTTAATATAACAGGCTTTTAAAATGCAACATTGGTGCACGATTTCTACTTAAAATATAAAAGGGTTGGGTCCAGAATCAGCTTTCATCCCAATTTAGGCCTCTTTACTTTGACGACACAAACTAGGTCCAGAAGAGATACTTGTGTAGTTTAAAGAGACGGCTCTAGATTCAAATCTCTCTTTAATGTATGTCTCCCACACGACATCCGGAGGTACGGCGGTGGTGTGGAAGACAAACCCTCTGAATGGTTCAATGTTAAGACAACGGCTCTCCCACACCACGTCCCTGTAATAATTACCCCAATTACCCTAATACCACTAGACAGCATTTTTGCTCTGTTAGCCAAATTGAAAATGAAAGGCTTGTAAAATATTCACACATTTGTGAATCATTGCATTAATCAAGTGTGCAACATTATGCACAATATGGTTTAGATGAGAAGCTCATGTATAGTTTGAATTGCTGTCCTTATTTGGTTTGCCTGTCTACTATGGAATTTACGGTATGCTAATAGCTGCACTCACACATGAAGCAGGAATGTGGCTTTGGCCACACGACCTCCAAGGCTAGTGTAAACAGAAAAACAGAACATCTGATGTTGAAGAGATAGATCTCACTAGATATATTTTACTACATAGGGCAACTTTGTCACACACATACACACACAGAGAGAGAGGGATTAGTTCCCCCCCCCAGGCTTCAGATGAAAAGGGTTCAGGCTGGGGAACAGCTTGTCCAGGGTAACCTCGTTCTAACAGAGCCTGCCCAGGGCGAGGCCAGGGGCACTCTGTCAGACAGCGACCACAACAGTAGAGTTGCCAATACACTTAAGAAAAGGTCAAATGTGTGTGGGTGCATGCACACCTGTTCTAAATAAAACACATGAATTGTGTTGGGTTTGTGTGTGTTTTCCCCAAGATGGATGTACAAAGTAGGGTTTCATCTGAATATTAATGAACTCAATGTCTTTGCTGAACATGGAATAATACATAGGAGAGAACTCTATGTTTGTGACGGTATAATGTAAGGATTAGGCAAATAATGCATGTAAAACTTCAGCTATCTCCTCTGATTTAATACTAGACCTGTCTCTCCCATTCATCACATTGTCTCGTGTCTTCAGCCCTGCCTGGCTGACATACTGCTTATGTACATTTGCTTTGAATAATCACACAGCGTCCCATAACCCCTGCCATTAACCCGGGGAGTCTTTGTCATTAGGGATGAGCATTTGAAATGATTTCAAAATTGGAATAATATGTTATTTTTTCGGATATCCAGATAGTCGAAATAAATGTGTTTTAAAGGATTTTTCATTATTTTTAACTTCAATGGAGACTTGCTCGCACGAGAGAGGGGAGGGGCAAGATAGGAGCAGGGGCCTGTGTGTGTCACAGTCTGTGTGTGGCACAGAGGGAGAGAGAGAAAGTAGCGAATCTGACTTGTGCTTTCATACCATCTGTTAGTGCCTGTATGGACTGCATCAAATTGTTGTAAAGAAGCTAGCTAGCTACCGTAGCAAGGCTAATTGAAGCTATTTAGAGGCTTCCTTGTCCTCATATGAACTCCATTCATATGAAACAACAGCCTACCTGTTAGTTGATCATTGTAGCCTACTTCTTCTCATTTAGCCAACTTAATTCCTTCATTTTAATTCAATTTTAATTAGAAATCTCCCTCTTCACTTGTCACACATGGAGCCTCTGACTGTAACGCCACTTTTTTGACTGACAATAACAATAAGTGTGGAGTGTAATCATTAAAATTATTGTTTTATAAACATTTTAAATGTAATGGTCTATCCTTGTAGGCTATGTAGTGATGTCACATTTGTATTGAATTACAAAGCCTTTAAAAATAAATATATTTGTATAACTGTGCCGTCCCTATTTATAATCGCCTCCTTTCTCTCTCTTTTCCTCTCCTCTACTCTCTCTCTCTTTTCCTCTAGTCTCTCTCTCTTCCTCTCCTATCTCTCTCTTTTCCTCTACTCTCTCTTTTCCTCTCCTATCTCTCTCTCTCTTTTCTTCTCTACTCTCTCTCTCTTTTCTTCTCCTCTACTCTCTCTTTTCCTCTCCTCTACTCTCTCTCTTTTCCTCTCCTCTACTCTCTCTTTTTTCCTCTCCTCTAATCTCTCTCTTTTCCTCTCTCTCTCTCTCTCTCTCTCTCTCTCTCTCTCTCTCTCTTTTCCTCTCCTCTACTCTCTCTCTCTCTCTTTTCCTCTCTCTCTTTTCCTCTCAACTCTCTCCCTCTCTTTTCCTCTCAACTCTCTCTCTCTCTCTTTTCTTCTCATCTACTCTCTCTCTTTTCTTCTCATCTACTCTCTCTCTTTTCCTCTCTCTCTCTCTCTCTTTTCCTCTCTCTCTTTTCCTCTCAACTCTCTCTCTCTCTTTTCTTCTCATCTACTCTCTCTCTCTTTTCTTCTCCTCTCTCTCTCTTTTCTTCTCAACTACTCTCTCTCTCAATTCAATTCGCTTTTTTGTCATGACGTAACAATGTACATATTGACAAAGCTTATTTTGGATATTTACAATATAAAAATAAATAAAAATGAGAATCAAATTGTCAATGGGACAACAGTAACAACAATAACCAAGTTTCAAAATAACCATACATTCAACAATAACAATAAGTATACAGTAGAGGACATGTGCAGGTTGATTGGTCTGTCAGACACTGTCCAATAATCTTATGGCAGGCAGCAATGTAGTGCGCTGCCAACCCACAGCTCTCTGCGTCCTCCCCCAACAGGACGGGTAGCCTATCCTCATCAGAGCGGTCTTTGAAACCTTGAATAAGGGAATGCCACTCTCTAATTGTTTTATATTTGTTTTATATTTTTGACATGGAAATGCAGCTCCGTCTCAGGTTCTGCTGTTGTGCAGTGGTTGCACAGCCTTTCCTCTACAGGGAGCCAGGTTTTCCTGTGTCTATCCTTCTCAATGTCAAGGCTGTGCTCACTAAGCCTGTACTTTGTCAAGGTTTTTCTAAAGTTTTGATCAGTAACCATGGTCAAATATTTAGCCACGGTGTACTGT
The DNA here is from genome assembly GCF_036934945.1 of Oncorhynchus masou masou. NCBI lineage: Eukaryota > Metazoa > Chordata > Actinopteri > Salmoniformes > Salmonidae > Oncorhynchus > Oncorhynchus masou. The sequence goes on along the minus strand of NC_088242.1, from coordinate 63,386,518 downwards.
CAATTTAGGGCCAGATAGCACTGCATTTTGCTTTGTGCTTGTGTTTGTGTTTCCCAATAAGCAATATAGTTTTGTTTTGACTGTGTTGTAATTTGGTTTATCCTGGTTGATTGGATGTTCTGGTCCTGAGGCTTCAGTGCGTTAGTAGAACAGGTTTGTGAACTCAGCCCCAGGACCAGCTGGATGAGGGAACTCTTTTCTTTGCTCAGCTCTTGACATTACAGGGCTTGGTAATGATATGAGAGGGGGGTCACTGTATTTTAGATGTTTAGTGGATATTGGCCTAATTCTTCCCTGCATGCATTGTTTGTAGTTTTACTCTGGACATGTAGGATAATCTTACAGAACTCTGCATGCAGGGTTTCAATGGGGTGTTTGTCCCATTTGATGAAATCTTGTTTTGCAAGTGGATGGACCCCACACCTCGATGCCATAAAGTGCAATTGGTTCAATGACAAATTCAATTAGTTTTAGCCAAATTTTAATAGGTATTTCAATTTGAATTGGCTTTTTAATGGCGTAGAATGCCCTGCGTGCTTTGTCTCATTCACTGCCTCATTAAGGTGTCCAGTTGAGCTTATTTTTAAACCTAAGTAATTGTAGTGTGTGCAGTACTCTCTCTCTCTCTTTTCCTCTCATCTACTCTCTTTCTCTTCTCCTCTCTCTCGCTCTCTCTCTCTCTCATCTTTTCTTCTCATCTTCTCTCTCTCTCTCTCTCTCTTTTCCTCTCATCTTCTCTCTCTCTCTCTTTTCCTCTCATCTTCTCTCTCTCTCTCTCTCTTCCTCTCATCTTCTCTCTCTCTCTCTCTCTTCCTCTCATCTTCTCTCTCTTTCTTTTCCTCTCATCTTCTCTCTCTCTCTCTCTCTTTTTTTCTCATCTTCTCTCTCTCTCTTTTCCTCTCATCTACTTTCTCTCTCTCTCTTTTCCTCTCCTCTACTCTCTCCGTGAGGGGCAGAAGGAATCGATATGTTTCAGGGCCTCACCGTTACTTATTGCATACTTAGGAGGGGATATTTGCAGGCCCTACTCTCTCTGATCTCCTCTTGCTCTGTGGAGTTTGTAGATGACACACACACACACACACACACACACACACACACACACACAGTGCAGTGATTCTGGAGGCTGTGGCAGTGGCCTTATGGTTTATGTATCTCCTCTCTCTATAAGCCAGACACAGTGTCTAGCAGCCCAGCATTAGATTTGCATTTGTTTGACTGTAGTTAGCTTCATGTCCTTTTTTCAATAAGATCATTTATTGGGCTAGACACTATGACTAGACAGACACTAGACAGACACTACCCACTGGACCACATATATCGAGCAGAAAGTTCTGGCACATTTGCCTACAGCAGGGTGATGAAACACACACACACATACACACAACTTCTCAGCAGATTAATGAGATTTGCCTCCTAACTCTCACTTTAGATGTTGCTAAACTAACTCCGCTGGACAGTTTGTAAAGTCTGAATGCGGCTGTAGGACCTTAGTGTTGACGGCCACATGAAAGCCAACGTGGGAGGCAGACTGTGGATAGTTGTCTCTTATGTCATGGTTGTTTCATTACCAGAGCTAATGGGTGTGTGTGTGTTCCTCTCTAGGTGCGTTGGGTGGAGCAGCAGGTGTCGAGGCGGAGGAAAAAGAGGGATGACTACAACGAACCTTCCGACCCCAAATTCCCCCAGCAGTGGTACCTGGTGAGCAAGGTAGTAATAATAATAATTTACTTATTTTATATAGTGCTTTTTTTTATTCCAGAAAGTATCTCAAAGGCACTTTCTCAAAAGTAAAAGTCAGATCCCCCATAACACTGTACCCTCTATACTGTACCGAAGCCAGGAGTTCTCCCTTGTTAAACACATTGGACAATTTTAATTAGAACCTCTTTAACACCCCTTTGATATTATCTCAAATGTATAAGATAGCAACATAAATACCTGTAGTGATATAGGGATTAAGCCAAGGCAGCTGTGTTAAATGCCTCAAGGAAAACAAGATCTAATCAAATGAGCTAATTGAATAGCTGTCTCCGGGCATTTAGAGTACCCGTAGGGAAACGATAGAAATGCACTTCACTGCTGTTTACCCCGTTCACACCTTCAGACCAAAGAAACCTACTGCCGTACAGAAAGGGCAGGATGTTCAGACTATTTCAGTGAGAAACCAACTTTGTTTCCCCCCAGTCTGTAAGTCTCTTGATATTTCGCTGAACCAGCTGGATGTGCTGCCTGCTGAGAGCACTCATCACCTGGGTATCGTTTATCAAACTGAATGTCGTCAAAAAGTTCTAAAGGGCACTTTGTTTACTTCAACTGTCAAGGCCCAAGTTTATTTGCCATATGTAATGAATAGTTGATGGCAATGACTACATGGAAATAATACATTGTCTGCAGGCAGCACTGGAAGGACAGTTTGTCAAAGTTGAAAGCTGATTAACAGGACTGTGACTCTGTTATCAACCGGTTTTCATTCATCAATATAAATGTCACCAAATGCTCCTCAGTTTGTCATATGTTGGAAAGGCTCCAGATCAGAGCTAATGAAACAGAAGGCCATGATGAAACCTGTAGCACTGTTGCTTTCAAAAATAGACAATGTCCGTCCTCCTTCTCTCATTTTCTCCTTCTCATAGGCTCAGGGATGCTTTTGAATTCCCCTTATCCTCCTCCTCATTTTCTGAACTAAGCCATGTGGGGATGTGAATGGATTAATTCCAGCATTGACTGGGCCAGACATAAATCACCTGTGAATGGAAGGCTGTGAAACTACCTCTGTCATTCAGCATTACTGCTCTAATCGGCTGAAGGCTCTGAGCCTGTTCGGCTGTTTGTTTGAGGCTGTTCCACCGTTCCTCTAAAGCCAAACGCGGGAGGATTGTTTGTAATGAGGTTTGCATGGGATGAATGCAGATGTTATAGGGTGATATTGCACACAAGCCTTTTGGACAGTGTATACTAACCTTTTATTTGTCCTGTCTGAGTATTTCCTCATGGAATACAGGGTTTGCACATAGTAGGTACTGCCATAGACTGTTCAACTAACGATTGAAAATAGTTACAAAATGTGCTTCCTCATAGGCTGTATAAATAAGACGACATTATACTGTATGCCTCAAGGATGACACAAGCAGGAAATAACTGCCTTAGTCTGTGTAGTCCCTTAGACCATGTCAGCAGCACAGTGGCTTCCCTGGGGCTAAAGGCCCTGACTGTGCATTGGCCCAGCAGGATGATTGCCTTGTTAGGAGAAATCAGCAGGGAGGTTTGGGAGGTGGAAAAAGGACCCCTAGGGGGAAGCATATTTTTTCACTCTACCTCTTTCACTCTGTTTTTCGCTCTGCCTCCTTCCTTCTTTCACTTTCTCTCTTTTTTCTATATTTTTGTCTTCACTCTGCATCTATCTTCTACATTTCACTCTTTATCTGTCACTTCCTACACATTCTCCTCTGCTCTATCTCGCTTCCCTCTCCTGCATTTCTCCCTGCTGGTTAAAGTGGAGCTGTTTTTATAATTCCCCTGAGCAAGGTAAATGCTCTCATCAGGATCTCTCACTTATTCATATTTCCAGCTGCAGGCCTGCTTCCTCTGACAGGGAAATTATAGTCAGCCCCTGCTCTGTTCGGCTTAGCCCCGCCAAAGAGGCTTCTCAGAGACACACTGTGTGTCAGACGCGGCGCCAGCATAAAGTGACTAAGGGGGCAGTTGAAATCGCTGATATCTAGGCTAACCTGGGCTGGCTCCTCTGTTCCAAGATCATCAGAGATGATAGTCTGAGATGGAAACTGCTGTGGAGCCATTGTCCTGGCGGAACTTGTGGAGGCGTGGGGAGGAGACGTGGGTAGGCTCTGCACATGGAGCTAGCTGGAACTCGGTGGGCATCATCGCTGCTGGGCTGAGCGGCAGCCTCGGTGGTATGATGCTGCTGCTGCTCATCGTTCTCCTCCTCCTTTGTTTGGGTACTTTGGCAAAGGCCATTTCTGATATCCATTGTGGCAGATTAGCTGGTTCAAGTTGGCTAAATAGGCCAAGGCTAATAACACGAACACGTTTTACAGCTAGCTAGCTGTCACGCCCTGACCTTAGTTATCTTTGTTTTCTTTATTATTTGGTTAGGTCAGGGTGTGACAAGGGTGGTTTGTTTAGTTTTTGTATTGTCTAGGGGTTTTTGTATGTCGAGGGTTTTTTCTAGTCTAGGTGTTTATATGTCTAAGTTGCCTAGATTGGTTCTCAATCAGAGGCAGCTCTTTATCGTTGTCTCTGATTGGGAACCATATTTAGGAAGCCATATTCCTTGATTATTTTGTGGGTTGTTATTCTATGTTTAGTTGCCTGTTTGCACGAGTCATATAGCTTTATGGTTCGTTTTGTATAGTTTTGTTCAGTGTTCGTTCTTTTCATTAAAAGAGTTATGTACGCTAATCACGCTGCGCCTAGGTCTCCTCATTATGACGACCGTGACACTAGCTATGAGTGAAGCAACTTCAACGGTAAACTTGACCCCGCCCTTATCAATCAAAATCAAATATTACAGGTGGTGGCATATGACGTTATTCAGCTACCGTAGAGATGAGAAGTGTTTTTTCCCCGCTTTTTGTAGAAACCCAAAGGAGCATGCATAACCGGCCAGTGGCTTCCCATAGCCCCCCAATACACACCGCTGCGCGCTCTGTCCACTGTGCTGATTTTTTTGTGCCAACCTGTCACTCAATTAGGACTGTCCCCGACTAAAAAAATCTTGATCGACCAGGAGTCGATTGGTAGAAATGTTAAAACGTGTTTTTCCATGTATTGACAAATTCTGTGTTTTAATCAAATCAAATATATTCACTGAGCTTGTCTGATGCTTTAAACAAACGGTTTGATTAAATAATTAAGACACCCAAATGACTAGAGGGAGTCCGACCAGCAATTGATTCGTTTTTTTTTAGCTAGGCAAGCCAGTTAAGAACAAATTTATTATTCACAATGACAGCCTACCGGGGAACAGTGGGTTAACTGCCTTGTTCAGGGGCAGAACAACAGATTTGTACCTTGTCAGATCGGGTATTTGATCCAGCAACCTTTCAGTTACTCTAACCACTAGGCTACCTGCCGCCCCTGATTGTGCCGGGCCAGGCTCAGACTTGCTGCGCTGTGTAAAAAAAAAAAACAGCGAGTGACTGTGTGACTAGCACCATTTGTGTGTCTCTCCTGCTGCAGCGACCACCACAGAACGTCAGTGTTTATCGAGCTGTACTTGTTGCTGAAACTGAAACATAATTGAAGACATTTCTGACTGAAAAGTTCCGTTACCAAAACCCCTCATTTGTTTAGGAAAAACATTTAAATTAGTTTTTACCTCCTCTCTGAACCGAGCCCAGAAATGCTCCCTGGTCTTGGTCTTCTCCACCTGGCCTCTCCCTCTCCTCCTCCTCCTCCCTCTCTAAACCCGAGCCCAGAACTGCTCCCTGGACTTGGTCTTCTCCACCTGGCCTCTCCCTCTCCTCCTCCTCCTCCCTCTCTGAACCCGAGCCCAAAACTGCTCCCTGGACTTGGTCTTCTCCACCTGGCTTCTCCCTCTCCTCCTCCTCCTCCCTCTCTGAACCCATTGGGTCATCGAGGTCCTGGTGGAGTTGGCTCAGAAATAAACACATAATGCTGTACACTAGTACAGACTAAATATGCACTATTTTTTTTTTGCCCTTAGACTAATTAAAGGAAAGTTGACTAACCATGTGGTGTATTATATAGCCACGGCTTCAGTCTGTCAATTTTAAGCCAGTTTGGGTCCCATCCGGATTGCCGGTGGTGCGCACTTGGCCTTACTTGGCTTTACTCCTCTCTCCTCCTCCTCTCCTTAATTATTCAGACCCTTTGCTATAAGACTCGAAATTGAGCTCAGGTGCATCCTGTTTCCATTGATCATCCTTGAGATTTTTCTACAACTTGATTGGAGTCCACCTGTGGTAAATTCAATTGATTGGACATTATTTGGAAAGGCACACACCTGTCTATATGAGGTCCCACATTTGACAGTGTATGTTAGAGCAAAAACCAAGCCATGAGGTTGAAGGAATTGTCCATGGAAACCCGAGACAGGATTGTGTCGAGGCATAGATCTGGGGAAGGGTACCAAAATATTTCTGCAGCATTGAAGGTCCCCAAGAACACAGTGGCCTTCATCATTCTTAAATGGAAGAAGTTTGGAACAACCAAGAAACTTATAGAAGGACAACCATCTCTGCAGCACTCCACCAATCAGGCCTTTATGGTTGAGTGGCCAGACAGAAGTAACTAAAGTAAAAGGCTCATGACAGCCCACTTGGAGTTAGCCAAAAGGCACCCAAAGGACTCTCAGACCATGAGAAACAAGATTCTCTGATCTGATGAAACTAAGATTGAATTCATTGACCTGAATGCCAAGTGTCACGTCTGGAGGAAACATTTACATTACATTTAAGTCATTTAGCAGACGCTCTTATCCAGAGCGACTTACAAATTGGTGAATTCACCTTCTGACATCCAGTGGAACAGCCACTTTACAATAGTGCATCTAAATCATTTAAGGGGGGGGGGTGAGAAGGATTACTTTATCCTATCCTAGGTATTCCTTGAAGAGGTGGGGTTTCAGGTGTCTCCGGAAGGTGGTGATTGACTCCGCTGTCCTGGCGTCGTGAGGGAGTGAAAAGTTGAAACCAGATCCCTACGGTGAAACCAGATCCCAGGCACAATCCCTACGGTGAAGCATGGTGATGATGGTGAAGCATCATACCGTGAGGATGTTTTTCAGCGGCAGGGACCAGGAAACTACTCAGGGTCAAGGGAAAGATGAACGAAGCAAAGTACAGAGAGATCCTTGATGAAAACCTGCTCAGGACCTCAGACTGGGGGGGGCGAAGATTCAACTTCCAACAGCACAACGACCCTAAGCACACAGCGCAGGAGTGGCTTCAGGACAAGTATCTGAGTGTCCTTGAGTGGCCCCGCCAGAGCCTGAACTCGATTGAACATCACTGGTGTCGTGACGTTGTATTAGTTCATGTGACGACTGTTGCTCATTGAATGATTAAAAGTTTCTAATTGCGTGATTAACTGAATCAAGCAATTATTAACTCATTAACCTGGGGCACCATGGGAAAATACGTTTTTATTGAGTTTCTATTTCCCAAATGAACTCAAAGAATATGAGAATATTGATTTTACAACAGCCGCTAATTAATCAGTTACCTCTGACAGTCTCGTTCTGAACGTCGTATAATCCGTGAATCTGCACAGACCCGGGTCTCACCAATGAGTTCGTACCACACCAATCTTAGTTGGGTATGTATTTACTAGAAAGCTAAAATGATGATAAAAGATACACATACACAAAAACACATTCTAGGCTATTGATTAGAACTTAGTATAACAACGGGCCAACACACAATGGTGCGTGTTACCCAAAAATGAGGATTTAAAAGAGAGAGAAAAAGAGAGTACACGAGTGAAATACACATTTGGGTGAATTTGTCAGCTATGCTTATTCTAACCCTACCCTTGCCCCAAACAACCGCTCTTATGGGTCAGAATATAATGATGTAATTACGTGGGGAAGGTCTCTGTGGATTCTCCGCGTGGACCGTCCAGGTTGCTCAATTATGCGCTTCTCTGACGCACCTCTCTGGCCGTACTCACGATGTCAGTGTCCTTTTGACTTAGGAGTTTGTTCTCTCGCCCTTGTTCTGGAAGGCCTCTTCTGAGGACAGGCAGCTCTGTAGCTCAGAGCTCACAGCGTAGGAATGAAACAGTGTAGATACCCTGATTCGATGAGGAGTGGAGGCTAGGTAGTTCGACTTGAATTCACCCGCTTAGACACAGCTACTCATCCGTAGCTTGGGTGGAAAAAGATTTCTTTGTCTTCAAACTTGTGTTGCGTTTTGGGTTCGTTTACTTTTTAGACCTCGGCTGCAGCTTGGGTCACTTAGTCTCCTCTGTAAATTCTTTACTCACAGGTTTTATGTCCGATAGTGTCAGAAGTGGGCGTAACCGCCTTTAGGGCAATTCTATTACATTCTTTCTAGTTAAGAAGCAAGGTCTAGATTTTACTTATATTTTGTGACAAATTCAATTTTAGACAACTTTACATTTCATCTTTACTAAAACATTCTCTTTGATTTGGACATTTTCCATACAACGTACAATGGATAAACATATACTAGGTAAACTGTTGACATTACAATGTTTTCGTAATAACATCATCTATTAACCTTTAATAACAAGACAAAAATGACATACATTTTCATATTCCATCTATCGTCATGACCACCATTGTGGCTGACGGAAACCATTGTTCCAAAGTCCCTTTATTTCATGTTTAATGATCTGAGGCTGGTTCTCCATAGTAACAGGACAAAAGGAATTTGTCTGTGGCCTAAGATTTACCAGGGGAGTGAGGGATCACAAAACCCCCACATCTTCAGACCCCTAGATCTCTCCTCCTCTGTTGGGGTTGAGAGATAATCTGTAGGGTTGTGGTCTCCTGTAACCTGACCTGATCAGGACAGTAATGACACTGGAGAGACCTGAAAGTATCTGTGCAGCGACACTCCCCATCCAACCTGACAGTGCTTAAGAGGATCTGCAGAGAAGAATGGGAGAAACTCCCCAAATACAGATGTGCCAAGCTTGAAGCGTCATACCCAAGAAGAGACTGTAATCGCTGCCAAAGGTGCTTTCTTTAAAGTACTGACTAAAGGGTCCAAATACTTATGTAAATGTGATATTTCAGGTTTTTATTTTTAATACATTTGCGTACATTTCTTTAAAAAAACAGCTTTTGCTTTGTCACAATGGTGTATTGTGTGTAGATTGAGGAGGGGGAAACTATGTAATCCATTCTAGAATAAGGCTGTAACGTAACAAAATGTGGAAAAAGTCAAAGGGTCTGGAAACTTTCCATATACACTGTACATGCTGTGTTTAATTTTGTAATGTTGACCTTCCTACGTACTGTAGATCGCAAGTTCATAGTAAGTCAATAGGGCTAACTGGTTAACTAATAGTACTGTTAGCTAGCCATATGGCCACAAAGAATTGTTAGCTTAGCTACCAATTAATAATTGACATCTATCTTGCATAATATTAGTTTTAAGTAATTTTAGCCTGTTTAACTAGCTGGCGAGCTAGATCATTACGATTCACATATATAACTGATAATTATGAAGTAAAAAGTTTGCTTTGTGTACATCTTGGAAGACGTTTCAGTGAATGGGGAGCCGAAGTGTGAGGTAATACAGTAGGGGGAGTGTGAGTCCTTTTCAAATCTATTGTTTTACACATTCTCCACACTCGTCCTCACAAGAACGTACTCAAGAGAACGTGGTCGGAGAATGCACTCGGAGCATGAGAGTTTGGAGCACGGTGGTATGCATATTGAGAAACACCCTGTGTGGTAGCAATGGTTTCATGAATGCTTGTTATTCTGTGTTCTCTCCAGTCCAACCCCAGCGAAGCAGACCTGAATGCCAGGGGAGCGTGGTCCCAGGGGTACACTGGGAGAGGAGTGGTGGTCACCATCCTGGATGACGGCATAGAGAAAGACCACCCAGACCTTGCCTCCAACTACGTGAGTACTGCAACCACAACCTGCTCTGTCTCGATAGATGGAAGAAGTACGTTACAAATCGCCTATTAATTTTTTTATATTACATTCTTTCTACCTTCTGAAAATACCACTTATATTTTGTGACAACTGATGCGTCTTCTCCTTCAGTGTCGAACTAAACATGTAACTGTCATTGATCTACAAGTCATTTTGCATGCTGAACAACCCCAGACGATATCAGTATCCTAGTCAAAGGTGCACTGTGCCCTACTTTGTGGGCTGACAACAAATCTTTCACATCTGATATTTTGCATCTTCTGGGCACTTTCAGCATTCAAATGTGAAAACGACTTGAGCTATATTAGGCTCGTCATGACCACCATTGTGGCTGATGGAAACCATTGTTCCAAAGTCCCTTTATTTCATGTTAATGTTCTGAGGCTGGTTCTCCATAGTAACAGGACAAAAGGAATGTGTCTGTGGCCTAAGATTTACCAGGGGTCATAAAATAAAAATCCCACATCTTCAGACCCCTAGATCTCTCCTCCTATGTTGGGGTTGAGAGATAATCTGTAGGGTTGTGGTCTCCTGTAACCTGACCTGATCAGGACAGTCATGACAACAGGTACTCACACGGCCAACAGTCATGGTAACAATAACAGACAATGCTCTGGGCGTACCTAGTTAAGAGGCAAGGTCTAGATTTTCCTCAAATCCAATTTTACACAACTTCACATTTCATCTTTACCAAAACATTCTCTTTGATGTATAAACCTCAAACATACAGTGCCTTGCAAAAGTATTCGGCCCCCTTGAACTTTGCGACCTTTTGCCACATTTCAGGCTTCAAACATAAAGATATAAAACTGTATTTTTTTGTGAAGAATCAACAACAAGTGGGACACAATCATGAAGTGGAACGACATTTATTGGATATTTCAAACTTTTTTAACAAATCAAAAACTGAAAAATTGGGCGTGCAAAATTATTCAGCCCCTTTACTTTCAGTGCAGCAAACTCTCTCCAGAAGTTCAGTGAGGATCTCTGAATGATACAATGTTGACCTAAATGACTGATGATGATAAATAAAATCCACCTGTGTGTAATCAAGTCTCCGTATAAATGCAACTGCACTGTGATAGTCTCAGAGGTCCGTTAAAAGCGCAGAGAGCATCATGAAGAACAAGGAACACACCAGGCAGGTCCGAGATACTGTTGTGAAGAAGTTTAAAGCCGGATTTGGATACAAACAGATTTCCCAAGCTTTAAACATCCCAAGGAGCACTGTGCAAGCGATAATATTGAAATGGAAGGAGTATCAGACCACTGCAAATCTACCAAGACCTGGCCGTCCCTCTGAACTTTCAGTTCATACAAGGAGAAGACTGATCAGAGATGCAGCCAAGAGGCCCATGATCACTCTGGATGAACTGCAGAGATCTACAGCTGAGGTGGGAGACTCTGTCCATAGGACAACATTCAGTCGTATATTGCACAAATCTGGCCTTTATGGAAGAGTGGCAAGAAGAAAGCCATTTCTTAAAGATATCCATAAAAAGTGTCGTTTAAAGTTTGCCACAAGCCACCTGGGAGACACACCAAACATGTGGAAGGAGGTGCTCTGGTCAGATGAAACCAAAATTGAACTTTTTGGCAACAATGCAAAATTTTATGTTTGGCATAAAAGCAACACAGCCCATAACCCTGATCACACCATCCCCACTGTCAAACATGGTGATGGCAGCATCATGGTTTGGACCTGCTTTTCTTCAGCAGGGACAGGGAAGATGGTTAAAATTGATGGGAAGATGGATGGAGCCAAATACAGGACCATTCTGGAAGAAAACCTGATGGAGTCTGCAAAAGACCTGAGACGGGGACGGAGATTTGTCTTCCAACAAGACAATGATCCAAAACATAAAGCAAAATCTACAATGGAATGGTTCAAAAATAAACATATCCAGGTGTTAGAATGGCCAAGTCAAAGTCCAGACCTGAATCCAATCGAGAATCTGTGGAAAGAACTGAAAACTGCTGTTCACAAATGCTCTCCATGCAACCTCGCTGAGCTCGAGCTGTTTTGCAAGGAGGAATGGGAAAAAATGTCAGTCTCTCGATGTGCAAAACTGATAGAGACATACCCCAAGCGACTTACAGCTGTAATCACAGCAAAAGGTGGTGCTACAAAGTATTAACTTAAGGGGGCTGAATAATTTTGCACGCTCAATTTTTCAGTTTTTGATTTGTTAAAAAAGTTTGAAATATCCAATAAATGTCGTTCCACTTCATGATTGTGTCCCACTTGTTGTTGATTCTTCACAAAAAAATACAGTTTTATATCTTTATGTTTGAAGCCTGAAATGTGGCAAAAGGTCGCAAAGTTCAAGGGGGCCGAATACTTTCGCAAGGCACTGTATACTTGGTAAACTGTTGATGTTACAATGTTTTTGTAATAACGTCATCTATTAACCTTTAATAACAAAACAAAAATGACATACATTTTCATATTCCATCTACCGTCATGACCACCATTGTGGCTGAAAACGGCTTGAGCTATATTAGGCTTTATTAGTTGAGTGACAACCTATGTACAGTGCATTCGGAAAGTATTCAGAACCCTTGACTTTATCCACATTTTGTTACGTTACAGCCTTATTCTAAAATTGATTACATTTTTAAAATAGTGGTGGACTCCAATCAAGTTGTAGAAACATCTTAAGGATGATCAATGGAAACAGGATGCCGCTGAGCTCAATTTCGAGTCTCATAACAAAGGGTCTGAATACTTATGTGAATGTAATATTTCAGTTTTGTATTTTTTTATACATTTGCATACATTTCTAAAAGCCTGTTTTTGCTTTGTAATTATGGGGTATTGTGTGTAGATTGATGAGGAGAAAAAAAACAGTTTAATGCATTTTAGAATAAGTCTGTAATGTAACAACATTTGGAAGAAGGGGAGTGGTGTCAATACTTTCAAAATGCACTGTAATTTGCAAGGTCATTGTTATCAATGCGCTGTTGAAAATGGTGTTTTACCGGAGACACTCTTATCTGACTTTACCTGCTGAACAGGGCTTACAATAGATTTAATTTTGATTGTTCAGGTTCTCCATCTGCAATGGTTTAGGTAATTTCGCTTTAAACAATCAGTGTATATGGTCATTTTTAGATATAAAGGCAGTGGTGTAAAAAATAATTAAGTGAAAATACTTATGTTTTTTTTAGGGTATTTGTACTTTACTTTCTATATTTTTGACTACGTTTTACTCCACTACATTCCTAAATAAAATATTTACTTTTTACTCCAATCAATTTTCCCTAGCACCAAAAGGTACTTGTTACATTTCGAATGCTCAGGCAGGACAGAATTATGGTTCAATTCATGCCGCTATCAATATAACGCATTGTCATCCCTACTGCTTTTGATCTGGTGGACTCACGAAACACAAATACTGCATTTGTAAATTATGTCTAAGTGCTGGAGTGTGGCCCTGTCTGTGTAAAATACAAACAAACAATTGTGCTGTTTGGTTTGCTTAATATAAGGAATTTGATGTATAGCATTTACTTTTACTCAAGAATGACAATTGGGTACTTTTTCCACAGCTGTACTTTAGTATATTTAAAACCAGATACTTTTACTCAAGTATTTTACTGGGTGACTTTTACTTTAACTTGAGTCATTTTATGTTAGGTATCTGGTTACTTTTACTGAAGTATGACAATTTCATATTTATTTCCACCAGGGTAAAGTTGATCATTTCATGAGGACAGAAAACAAGCTCACTTCATAAATCTTCCAAACAGTCAAAATGGGTGAAATCCAAAGTTCTGTTATATATTCATTGGCTATGTCATAACTAAGTTGTAAATTATAAATATTGATACATTACTAGCCCCCACAACTTCATCTGCAAAAATGACAGGTTAATTAGTGGGTGATGGTGATTTCAGAACCAAAGTGGGGTGACAAAAAACATAGGCCACATTGCCCGCCCAAATCTGATAGTGGTAGTGGGGTGGTAGATGCCTAGTCTCCCTAATGGCTCACCTAGACATACATCATTTACACACACACACACACACACACACACACACACACACACACACACACACACACACACACACACACACACACACACACACACACACACACAAGTCAGCTCAGATAGATCCAACTCAGAGGCACAGCTCACAGCACATGAGCTCCATCAGCAGCGGATTTTAATTTTATTTATGCAACAAATGTTAGTGTATCGACCCGCATGGAACCAAGTCGCATCGATTCGTTCTCTAATAAAATCGAATCGCACTGAATAATTTACAATTAAAACATATCGTTCCTGTATCGGAGCCCATGTGTCTAGATACATATCAAATCGTCTTGAAAGGGAAAGATGCACATCCCTAATACTTACCTCAAATTAATTTCCAGGAATTGCTTTCGTTTGAGTGCAGCAACAGATGGAGGAAAAGAGACACTTAAAATCCAATTTATGCTTGATCTGACAATGTGGTCGGAGGCTTCATATGGAGGGTGTTACGCAATTGCGGAGCCTTCGGAGACATATGCAGTGGCCAAATCGAGCTCCGTACCGCATCGCCGTGCGCTTCTCAAATTTTGGAACAATGCGGAGGGCTCTGTATAGCTCCGCATTGACATGATTGGTTGACGGTAGGTGGGGGCGGGAGGTTCTGTAAAAAACAGAAACTCACGGTTCGGCTCTGACTTCTGTGGAGGCCGCATTGCAATAAATGGTGTACTGCCAATGCAGACGTCGGATTGACGATGCAGAGCCTTTAAGGCTATTGAGATGCATCCTGAGAGTGGTCACTCTCACTATTACCATATCCTTACTTCCTTAACATGAAAGGAAAGGATGCTCTTCAGCCATAGCCCCAGTCTCACATCTCACATCTCAGAAACCTGTTTCCATCTCTGTTCCCAGGACCCTGAAGCCAGCTATGATGTTAATGATGGAGACTCTGATCCCCAGCCACGCTACACACAGCGCAACGAGAACAGGTACTGTAATGGGATTTCCCTGCTCTGCCCCACACTACTAAACTGGACCATACATATAGTACATACAGCCAAATGAGCTATGTCAAAAGTTTGTTAGATTGTGCAAGCTTATTTTGCAGGTTCACTGCATCATGTAACGCTGTTTCTTTCAGAATAGGCCCTCAAGCAAGCACTTGTCTTTCAGTCTGTCTGCTCTCATTTACAAACAGCAACAGCCTACAGCAGTCAAACAACACTGCTTCTCTGACGCAGTGAAGCATGGTGGTGGCAGCATCATGCTGTGAGTATGTTTTTCACCGGCAGAGACTGGGAGACTAGTCAGAATATAGGCAAAGATGAATGGAGCAAAGTACAGAGAGATCCTTGATGAAAACCTGCTCCAGAGCATTCAGGACCTCAGACTGGGGCAAAGGTTCATCTTCCAACAGGACAACGGCCCTAAGCACACAGCCAAGACAATACAGGAGTGCCTTCGGGACAAGTCTCTGAATGTCCTTGGCCCAGCCAGAGCCCGGACTTGAACCCGATCGAACATCTCTGGAGAGACCTGAAAATAGCTGTGCAGCAACACTCTCCATCAAACCTGACAGAGCTTGAGGGATTTGCAGAGAAGAATGGGAGAAACTCCCCAAATACAGGTGAGCCAAGCTTGTAGCGTCATACCCAAGAAGACTCAAGGCTGTTATCGCTGCCAAAAGTGCTTCAACGAAGTACTGCGTAAAGGGTCTGCATTGTGCCCCACCACCATATCTACATGTACATGCTACCTCAATCAGCCCGACTAACCGGTGCCTGTATGTAGCCTCGCTACTGTATATAGCCTCGCTACTGTTATTTTTCACTGTCTTTTTATTATTGTTTTTATTTCTTTACTTGCCTATTGTTCACCTAATACCTTTTTTTCACTATTGGTTAGAGCCTGTAAGTAAGCATTTCACTGTAAGGTCTACCTACACCTGTTGTATTCGGCGCACGTGACAAATAAACTTCGATTTGATTTAAGGTTTTTTTTTTTTTTTCATGGGTTAGCTTTATCATTATGGGGTATTGTGTGTAGATTGACTAATACTTTAAAAAAAAAAATAATAAGGCTGTAACGTAACAAAATGTGGAAAAAGTCAATGGGTCTGAATACTTTCCGAATGCTCTGTAGATATGTACATTTAGGCAAGGATAAAGTGACTAGGCAACAGTATAGATAAAAAAAAACAGTTTTAGCGGCGCATGTGAAGGGTTAGTGCAAAAAGGGTCAACACCACCACTTCTACCACCACCACAGAGCCTGAGCAACTTTGTAGCTAGTGCAGTAGTTTATTTGCCCCTGGCTGATACCACCTCCTCTCTCCCGGCTTTTGGTGATTGAAGTAAAAAAAGCGCTGGTCCATAAGTAAAAGGGGGTTTCCAAAGCGCCTCCTCCTCAGCCCCTCTCACTCCCTCACCGTGACCCCAGCATGTGGCTGTGTCTTCTGCCATGGCTCCATCTCCCGTGGATGAGATTGGAGAGGGGGGAAACCCCCCCTGGCCAAGCCCTCCCCTAACCCGGACAGCGCTGGGCCAATTGTGTGCTGCCCTTTTGGGCTCCCGGGCACATCCGGCTGTGACAGCCTGGGATTGAACCCAATGCTGTGGTGGTGCCTCAGCACTGCAATGCCTTAGACAGCTGCGCCACTCTGAAGGCCCACAGTCCTTTTGTTTGTTTTTCTCATTTATTTTGTTTCAAAGCTTAACAGGATCTTGCAGTATGTCAGGAAACATGATAAATGAGTCTTTCATAACACTGTCGAAACATATTTCAGATAGAACTAAAATCTCTCCACAGCACAGCATGGTTTAAACTTTCCCATATTTACATTATTTGAGCTGCCTCTACTGTAAATACTGAAGAGATTCAATGCATTTCTACCAGTGAACTGAAAATGGCTTTGCATGTTGTATCACCAAATGTTTTCCCTTACCTTGAACAAGAACCCCGTCTTCTTTTAAGCTGCCTCTTTGCTGTACATATTGGTGTAAGTTGTACTGTATCTACTGTACATATTGAAGTGATTTAACAATTGATTGGCATTACCGAAAGCATTTAAGTCCACTGTTTTATTCTGTCTCTACAGAAGAGATTCCCTCTCTCTTTTCCCCACTGGGAGAAAAGCAATTGGTTTGCATAGTCAAGGCCCAAGGCTTTCACTTTAACCAGGGACCTTGTTTCCATCGTTGACTGGAGAAGTACTAGAGTAGCTCTGCCTAGTACACCCCTGCCCAGTCCACCCCTGCCCCCCTGTCTGTTTGAGGCAGGTTCCCCTCAGTTCTGCTGACTAGGGAATACAGGGCTACTCCTTGGTTGGTTAAGCTTCTCCTTTCCAGATCCGCTGCTACTGCACAGAACTTCAGAAAACGCACACAGAGGCAGTGCCCTGAAAAATGATTAGCCCCCTTTCTGATTTTCTGTTTTTTCATATTTTGGACACTGAATGCTATCAGATCTTCAACCAGAACCTAATATTAGAGTAAGGGAACCCGAGTGAACAAATAACACAACATATTGATACTTTTTTCATTTATTTCATAATCAAAGTTATGCAACACCCAATGCCCTCGTGTGAAACAGTAATTATACCTTTAGCTGCAATGACTGCAACCAAACGCTTCCTGTAGTTGTTGAACAGTCTCTCACATCCATGTGGAGGAATTTTGGCCCTCTCTTCCATGCAGAATTGCTTTCACTCAGCAACATTGGTGGTTTGTCCTGCCACAACATCTCAATCGTGTTTAGGTCTGGACTTTTACTATAGGACATTTATATAGGCCATGCTCCCGAGTGGCGCAGTGGTCTAGGCACTGCATCTCAGTGCAAGACGTGTCACCCTGGTTCGAATCCAGACTGTATCACACCCGGCCGTGATTGGGAGTCCCATAGGGCGGCGCACAGTTGTCCGGGTTTGGCGGGGTAGGCAATCATTGTATATAACAATTTGTTTTTAACTGACTTGCCTAGTTAAATGAATGTATAATAAAAAAAATATTTGTTGTTTTTGAGCCATTCTGAACTTGCTTGTGTGTTTTGGATCATTGTCTTTCTGCATGTTCCATCTGCTCTTCAGCTCACAGATGGATGGCCTGACATTCCCCTTCAGAATTATCTGATACAGAGCAGAATTCATGGTTCCTTCAATGATGGCAAGTCGTCCGTGTCCTGAGGCAGCAAATCATCCCCAAACCATCACACTGCCACCACCATGCTTGACCGTTGGTATGCAGTGTTTGGTTTTTGCCAGAAATAGCAAAAACTGATCAACAACGACAAGAAGTGTTTGGTTGCAGTCATTGCACCACCAGTTATTGAGTGTAAGGGGGCAATTACTTTTTCATACAGGGTCATTAGGTATTACATAACTTAGTTAATTAAATAAATGAAATAAGTGTCAACATTTTGTTATTTATTCATTCAGGTTCCCTTTATCTAATATTGGGTTTTGGTTAAATATCTCATAATATTCAGTGTCAGAAATATGCAAAAATTGAGACAATCTAAAACACGGCAAATACTTTATCACAGCACTGTATACACATGGTACCTATGCAAGCACTCACACACAGTACAGACACAGTGCACTACACACACAGTACAGACACAGTACACTACACACACAGTACAGACACATTACACTACACACACAGTACAGACACAGTACACTACACACACAGTACAGACACCGTACACTACACACACAGTACAGACACAGTGCACTACACACACAGTACAGACACAGTACACTACACACACAGTACAGACACAGTACACTACACACACAGTACAGACACAGTACACTACACACAGAGTTTGGCTGTTGCTGTCAAGGTAATTATCCAGGATGGAATCAATATCTGACCATGAAATGAGAAGCAAGTGTGTCTGTCAATAGCTCTGAGCACTGTGTGTTTGGAGTGACCTGAGAAGAAATTATAGCAGATGAGTACAGTAAATCCCCATAGAGGCGTGCGGCCAGATGCTGAGTAATGCTCTCCGCCTCCCCACAATGGGATTATATGAATATTTTCATGGGGAGAAAAGGGAACAGGAGACTTAAGTCTGAAGCTTACGTCCCCTTCCCCTGCCAAGGCTGGTTCATTTGTATTGGTGACATGCAAGGTTGGGTTTTGAATTTGCATCCATTTAGTAGTTGTTCTGGGTAGCTGCTTTGTACTGCAAGTTGGCAGGACTGGCAGGTACTGTTGAAAGGGTTTCAAGCCAGGTGAGGCTCACTCAAGCAGGTAATTCTTTTGTGCTCCATCATCAGAATGTTTGTCCTCTGTGCTTTCTCTCCTCCTCTCCTCTATTATAGTGCTGTCAATACTGTAGATTGGAGAGGGTGAGAAGAGCCTGAGATTCTAGTAGTCCCATGTTTAGTTTATTTGTCGGGTGCACAGCATACAGCAGGTGTAAAACAGTTCAGTGAAATGTTTACTTACTAAGTGTTTTCCCAACAATTCAATATCTAGGTGAGAGGAAATCATTTGAAGGATATAATAAAGTAATAATATAGGTAAAAAAATATATTTATATACACTACCGTTCAAAGGTTTGGGGTCACTTAGAAATGTTCTTGTTTTTGAAAGAAAAGCACATATTTATGTTATTTAAATAGACAAAAAATGTGTTGTTTTTTTTTAAAACAAGGACATTTCTAAGTGACCCCAAACAGTCGAACGGTAGTTTATATGAAAGAAGAAAAGGAAAGAAACATGCGCAAGCTGGAAACAGGTCAGTGCCAGTACCATCATTACAATGTGCAGGCGTACCGGAGTAAATGGGGTAGGTATGTACATGTAAAAAGTGACTGGTAGCAGGATAAATACTAATGGTAATAATAATCAATAATAATTAATATAGCAGCAGCGTGAGTGGGTGTGTGCATGGTGATGGGTGTGTGTGTGTAAGATTGTGAGAATGTGTTGCTTGAGACCTGGGTGAACATAGAGTCAGTGCAGTGAGCTGTTCAGGATTCTTATGGCTTGGGGAAAGAAGCTGTATTGGAGATGTTAGTCAAAAACCCGATGCTCCAGTACTGCTTGCCGAACGGAAGCAACGAGAACAGTCCATGGTATGGGTGATGGGAGTCTATGGCAATTTTCCGGGCCTTTCTTAGACATCGCCTGGCATGAATGTCCTGAATGGCTGGGAGCTCGTCACCAGTGATGCACTGGGCCATACGCACCACCCTCTGTAGAACCTTGCAGTCGAGGGCAGGGAGTCCAGGATCCTTGCAGAGGGAGGTGTTCAGTCAGAGGGTGCCTAGCTTGGTAACGAGCTGGGAGAGCACTATGGTGTTGAATGCTGAGCTGTCGTCAATGAACAGCATTTTCACATACATTGAGTTTACAAGACAAAAAGGACACCTTCCTTAAACCCAGCAGCGTTGCAGTTGTTGACACGAACCGATGCAGTTACTACCATACTCTGTTCAAAGGCACTTACAGTTTAAGTCTGAGTTTTACATACACCTTAGCCAACTACATTTAACCTCAGTTTTTCACAATTCCTGACATTTAATCCTAGTTAGAATTCCCTGTCTTGATCAGTTAGGATCACCACTTTATTTTAAGAATGTGAAAGGTCAGAATAATAGTAGAGAGAGTGATTTATTTCAGCTTTTATTTCTTTCATCACATTCCCAGGGGGTCAGAAGTTTACATACACTCAATTAGTATTTGGTAGCATTGCCTTTAAATTGTTTAACTTGGGTCAAATGTTTTGGGTAGCCTTCCACAAGCTTCCCACAATAAGTTGGGTGAATTTTGGTCCATTCCTCCTGACAGAGCTGGTGTAGCTGAGTCAGGTTTGTTGTTCTCCTTGCTCGCACTCACTTTTTCATTTCTGGGATGGGATTGAGGTCAGGGCTTTGTGATGGCCACTCCAGTACCTTGACTTTGTTGTACTTAAGCCATTTTGCCACAACTTTGGAAGTTGCTTGGGGTCATTGTCCATTTGGAAGACTCATTTGCGACCAAGCTTTAATTTCCTGACTGATGTCATGAGATGTTGATTCAATATATCCACATAATTTTCCTACCTCATGATTCCATCTATTTTGTGAGGTTCACCAGTCCATCCTGCAGCAAAGCACCCCCACAACATGATGCCGCCACCGCCGTGCTTCACGTTTGGGATGGCGTTCTTCGGCTTCCAAGCCTCCCCGTTTTTCCTCCAAACATAATGATGGTCATTATGGCCAAATGGTTCTATTTTTGTTTCATCAGATCAGAGGGCATTTCTCCAAAAAGTACGATCTTTGTCCCCATGTGAAGTTGCAAACCATAGGTTGGCTTTTTCTATGGCGGTTTTGGAGCAGGGTCTTCTTCCTTTCTGAGCGGCCTTTCAGGTTATGTCGATATAGGACTCATTTTACTGTGGACATAGATACTTTTCTACCCGTTTCCTCCAGCATCTTCACAAGGTCCTTTGCTGTTGTTCTGGTATTGATTTGCACTTTTCGCACAAAGTACGTTCATCTCTAGGAGACAGAACGAGTCTACCTCCTGAGCGGAATGACATCTGCGTGATCCCATAGTGTTGATATTTGCGTACTATTGTTTGTACAGATGAACGTGGTACCTTCAGACGTTTGTAAATTGCTCCCAAGGATGAACCAGACTTGTGGAGGTCTCCAATTTTTTCTGAGGTCTTGGCTGATTTTCCCATGATGTCAAACAAAGAGGCACTGAGTTTTTTTAGGTAGGCATTGAAATACATCCACAGGTACACCGCCAATTGACTCAAATTATGTGAATTAGCATATCGGAAGCTTCTAAAGCCATGACATCATTTTCTGGAATTTTTCAAGCTGTTTAAAGTCACAGTCAACTTAGTGCATGTAAACTCCTGACCCACTGTAAGTGAAATAATCTGTCTGTAAATAATTGTTGGAAAAATGACTTGTGTCATGCACAAAGTAGATGTCCTAACCGACTTGCCAAAACTATAGTTTAACAAGAATTTTGTGGAGTGGTTGAAAACAAGTTTTAATGACTCCAACCTACAGTGCCTTGCGAAGGTATTCGGCCCCCTTGAACTTTGCGACCTTTTGCCACATTTCAGGCTTCAAACATAAAGATATAAAACTGTATTTTTTGTGAAGAATCAACAACATGTGGGACACAATCATGAAGTGGAACGACATTTATTGGATATTTCAAACTTTTTTAACAAATCAAAAACTGAAAAATTGGGCATGCAAAATTATTCAGCCCCTTTACTTTCAGTGCAGCAAACTCTCTCCAGAAGTTCAGTGAGGATCTCTGAATGATCCAATGTTGACCTAAATGACTAATGATGATAAATACAATCCACCTGTGTGTAATCAAGTCTCTGTATAAATGCACCTGCACTGTGATAGTCTCAGAGGTCCGTTAAAAGCGCAGAGAGCATCATGAAGAACAAGGAACACACCAGGCAGGTCCGAGATACTGTTGTGAAGAAGTTTAAAGCCGGATTTGGATACAAAAAGATTTCCCAAGCTTTAAACATCCCAAGGAGCACTGTGCAAGCGATAATATTGAAATGGAAGGAGTATCAGACCACTGCAAATCTACCAAGACCTGGCCGTCCCTCTAAACCTTCAGCTCATACAAGGAGAAGACTGATCAGAGATGCAGCCAAGAGGCCCATGATCACTCTGGATGAACTGCAGAGATCTACAGCAGAGGTGGGAGACTCTGTCCATAGGACAACAATCAGTCATATATTGAACAAATCTGGCCTTTATGGAAGAGTGGCAAGAAGAAAGCCATTTCTTAAAGATATCCATAAAAAGTGTTGTTTAAAGTTTGCCACAAGCCACCTGGGAGACACACCAAACATGTGGAAGAAGGTGCTCTGGTCAGATGAAACCAAAATTGTACTTTTTGGCAACAATGCAAAACGTTATGTTTGGCGTAAAAGCAACACAGATCATCACCCTGAACACACCATACCCACTGTCAAACATGGTGGTGGCAGCATCATGGTTTGGGCCTGCTTTTCTTCAGCAGGGACAGGGAAGATGGTTAAAATTGATGGGAAGATGGATGGAGCCAAATACAGGACCATTCTGGAAGAAAACCTGATGGAGTCTGCAAAAGACCTGAGACTGGGACGGAGATTTGTCTTCCAACAAGACAATGATCCAAAACATAAAGCAAAATCTACAAATGAATGGTTAAAAAATAAACATATCCAGGTGTTAGAATGGCCAAGTCAAAGTCCAGACCTGAATCCAATCGAGAATCTGTGGAAAGAACTGAAAACTGCTGTTCACAAATGCTCTCCATCCAACCTCACTGAGCTCAAGCTGTTTTGCAAGGAGGAATGGGAAAAAATGCAGTCTCTCGATGTGCAAAACTGATAGAGACATACCCCAAGCGACTTACAGCTGTAATCGCAGCAAGAGGTGGCGCTACAAAGTATTAACTTAAGGGGGCTGAATAATTTTGCATGACGAATTTTTCAGTTTTTGATTTGTTAAAAAAGTTTGAAATATCCAATAAATGTCGTTCCACTTCATGATTGTGTCCCACTTGTTGTTGATTCTTCACAAAAAATACAGTTTTATATCTTTATGTTTGAAGCCTGAAATGTGGCAAAAGGTCGCAAAGTTCAAGGGGGCCGAATACTTTTGCAAGGCACTGTAAGTGTATGTGATCTTCTGACTTCAACTGTAAATATTTTTGTCTTGGCCATTCACCCTCTGAATGGCACACATGCAAAATTCATGTCTCAATTGTCTGTAAGCTTAAACATCCTTCTTTAACCTGTCACCTCCCCTTCATCTACACGGATTGAAGTGGATTTAACAAGTGACATCAGTAAGGGATCATAGCTTTCACCTGGATTCTCCTGGTCAGTCTGTCATTGAAAGGGCATGTGTCTTTAATGTTTTGTACACTCAGTGTAGGTATTCCACTTGTAGGGGTGTGCCGATCTCGTCATATTCGTAATCGTATCCATTTCATCACACTTGATACTCGTAATAGGATTTACTCGTATTAGGCTCCAATTCTCAGAGTACAAAACTCAACGGACACTGAAAGCTTAGCCAAGTCTAATTCTTCCCAGAGGGTCAATACAGCTGCATTCAGACAAGGACAATTTCACACAAGCACTGATATTTAACCGTTCCTCATAGGCTGTCTCCTCCACAGCTGTACAAACATTGTTCTTTACTGCTAGGCAGGACTCTAGTGACACAGGACTTTAAAAAAAAAATGTATCCCTTAAGGTGACCTGATCTGACCTCAACCACCCTCCATCACTAATCCATGGTTCTCTCCTCTTATCAATGCCTGCCACATGTAATCACTTCCCTGCACTCAATCCATTCCAAGCTTAATTGCACACACTATATATCTTCCTCCTATAACCATTAACTTCGGGTGTAGACCCTCTAAACCTCAGCACTCCCTCATTGACATGACTAAGTATATTTCATATTCTCAGAACCCAACACTCGTGATAGGATAACCCGGACGTGCATTTTATATGCCTGCAAAGCCTATACCTCAAGTGTGCATTACTGCGCTATCAGTGCATCTCAGAGCACATGGTTATGTTCCTTCGCTCACGACCCCAACAGATTAAAAAAAAACATGATTTACTTGCTTAGTCCTATGCAACTATCAATGAAATAGGCTAATAGGCTACCACTGCCTGCATTCATTCCAGACACATATTTAGATGAAGGTAGACTAATTCGCTTGCCCCATATATTGTTTCAAAAGAAATATATGAAATCAAAATAAACAATTTACATTTGTAATTGTATTTTCTAATGATCCGTCACTCTGTAAACATGCCTGGGCAAGAAGTAATAATAGCAAGCAAGCATGGGCTTGAATCATGACATAACGACAGACATCGTCGGCAAAGGAATCATTATACGGACAACAAAGTAGACCTACTAAACAGCGCCAAGTAGATAGACAAAAACAACCATATGGCCTCAGCAAAGTTGACAGGAAATAACTACATGGAACAAAAATATAAACGCATCATATAAAGTGTTGGTCCCATGTTTCATGAGCTGAAATAAAAAATCCCAGAAATGTTCCATACGCACAAAACGTATTTCTCTAAAATTTGGTGCAGAAATGTGTTTACGTCTTAGTGAGCATGTCTCCTTTGCCAAGATAATCCACCTGACAGGTGTGGCATATCAAGAAGCTGATTAATTTAAACAGCATGATCTGCTCAAAACAAGCAAGTATAGTGTATAGCAGGGTGGCAGGGTTTCTCTAACTGGATCCTGAGATCCCCCTGGATGCACGTTTTGGTATTTGCCCTAGCACCACACAGCTGATTTAAAGTAATCAAAGCTTGATGATGAGTTGGTTATTTGAATCATCTTTGTAGTGCTAGGGCAAAAACCAAAACGTGCCCCCTACGGGGGGCCAGGATCGAGTTTGGGAAGCCCTGCTCTACACTATACTTGCTTATTTTATCACATGAACTATTAGAATTTTAGCAACCAGGAAATCGTGGAGTGATTTCTGCATATTGCACCTTTTTATCTTTCATATCAATGAGAATTTTTATTTTTTTTAAAGAAAAAAGGTAAAATGACTGGAAACACACAGTGTAAAATTACACTGCCATGTTTCCATGTTACAGCGCTTGTTTACGGAAGACAGAGGCAACCACCTGTTCTAATTAGATAGATAGCATCTCCAAACACCTGTTAGTAAGTTGCTCAGGATAAGTGCATCTGCTAAATTACTAAAATGTCAAATGTAAGGGAAGAAGGATGCCAGAAAAATGTTGCAACTGAAAAACACTGTCAGCTGCAACTGATTAAACCGGTTAAAACAGTGAATAGAAAGTGTTGTTTTTTTTATTTTGTGAAATGTTTTTGATGTGATATGAAAGTCACTTTATATTTCTACAATACGATTCACAATTAGATGCAGTATTTGGTTGTTTTGTGTGCCAGAGCCAGTTTCCCTCTGAACATAACCTATAAGGTCCTTGGACGGTTCGCCTACACTCCTTAACAGTACATTCTTGGGATAACTGGACACTAAACAATGATTATAAATGTATACCACACAAGTAAAACTTTGCCATTCAATGTATTATCTGGATGACTATTTTAGCTGCAGTTAACGGTAATTATGCAAACAGGCGATATGCAAAAAATGTACTTCTGTACTTGCATATGAAGCAGCATACTGCATATCTTCTGTAACAAACTGATACTGGAGTTGGATGATGCTGTTTCACTCAGACTAAGTGAAACAGATATCTCCTTCAGAACTCTCTTTAAATACAGTTGCTTTGCATGACCCTATCCCTCCCTTTTCTCAACTGACTTGAGTTCCAGTCACTCCTATACAGTGGCGATTTTAGCATGCACATTTTGGTGGGGCAAAAAAAATATATGTTTTTGATGAATACCAGCAAAGCCACTACACAACACTCAACAAGCAGAGTCCCAACATCAGTCCCAACACCTTACCACTGCTACACCTGGATATCAGTAGAGCCTTGTCTGGTAGAGAAACAGTTCATTTAAAAAAACAACGCTGATATGGTTGACTTGCTTAAACAAATGTGTTTTCTACTGACAATTGAGATGTACAAACTATGGCATAATGGGACGACAAGCGCATAAGAGGCAATCCGTAATTTAGATTAAGTCATTAATGAGCGAGCTAAAACAGATGTAGTCAATAAACTATTTGTTCAGCACTTTTGAAATGTACAGCAACAGAATTCAGAACATGGGCCGTTCTTGCAGTATTCTCCCTGTACACCAAGTCAGAACCGTATGACAAATAAAGGGGGCATAGAAACAGACAATGAAAGCTCTTACAATATTCAATGATGACACATCTCTAAAATAGGCTATAGGCTAAATGTGCACCACCAAGTCAGAATAGTAGGCTAAATTAGGAGGGGAGAAGGACCAAATTATTAGGGTGAGGCACATGGGCTATAAACAGCTTTATATACAACATACACTTAGTATTACTTTCTTAGCTACAGTATACATATCTCCCTGGTATACTACATCATTTATGCAGCAGCATACAATACATTTTTGGACTCCCCTTTGTCATCAAAGTCTGGCATTCTCTGGATTTATGGTGATTTCAAGTCAACTGGGAACTCAGCAACAAAAACAAGGTTGAATCATGACGTCAGTGATCTTCAGGCCGGAGCTCTAGAATTCCGAGTTGGGTGACCTTTCAAAACGTATTTTCCCAGTTCCCTTTTGTCTTTAACTCACTGAAGTCTGATATTTCCCAGTTCCGAGTTTCCAGTTGTTTTGAATGCGGCAGAAGTCATGCTGGATTGACAGCATGGCCAATGTTGAATATTTATAATTTTAAGCTTGGAAAAGAGACCCTTAAACCCAGACTTGGACCACACAGTCACTCCACTCAATAGGAGGCTAGTGATTGCTTTGCAATGCTTGCAGTTAGCCACTGATTCCTTCCAAACCACTCATTGTTGAATTTGCGATTTCTAACTTGTTATGTAATTTCTCATTTCTCTTCATAGTTTCTCTTCATATGACAAGGATTGAAAAGGATTTGCCAGTAGATTGTCAATTTGATTCATGATGATGACTGTTAGCTTGCTAGCTAAGATTAGGAAAGTATGATGTTGACATGACCAATCCAATCAAAGCTAAAGTAGTCCAAGTATTCGGCACATCCCTATCCTTTTGTCTAGGTGGTAGAGGGCAGTGTGGATTGAGATTGCATCATCTGTGGATCTGTTGGGTCAGTATTCAAATTGGAGGGGGTCCAGGGTGTATGGGATGAGGGACTGGATGTGTGCCATGACCAGCCTTTCAAAGCACTTCATGATTACAGATGTGAGTGCTACAGGGCGGTATTCATTGTGGCAGGTTGCCTTAGAGTTCTTGGGAACAGGAATGGTGGTGGTCAACTTGACGCATGTGGGGATTACAGACTGGGACAAGGAGAGGCTGCAAATGTCTGTGAAGATGCCTGCCAGCTTGCATGCGCATTCTCTGAGGACATACCCTGGTGTTCCATCTGGCCCCGCGACGTTAGGATTGTTGACCTGTTTAAAAGTCTTACTCACGTCGGCCTCAGAGATCGAGATCACCCAGTCCTCCGGAAACAGCAGGGGCCCTCATGCAAAGCTTTGATTTGTTGGTTTTATCAAAGCATGCAAAAAAGCATTGAGTTTGTCTTGTAGGGAGGCGTTGTTGGGCAGCTCACGTCTGGCTCTTCCTTTATAATCCGTAAAAAAAACTATAATCATTGCCACGTGTCGGAGCCAGTGTAGAAGGATTCAAACTTATTCCTGTATTGTCCTTTTACATGTTTGATGACTCTGAGGTTGTAGCGGGACTTCTTGTATGCGTTTGTGGCCTCAACCGTAGCCTCAGGGTTAGCTGTGATAGCCATATTTGTGGTGGCCCTGTCCTTTAGCTTAGCAAGTATCTCACCATAAATCTTTTGGTTGGGGAAACAGCAGACCTTCACTGTGGGGACAATGTCTTCGATGCACTTTCTGATGAAGCCAGTAACAAAGGTCATAAGCTTGTCGAAAGTTATCGGGGGAGTCCCGGAACATATTCGCAGGTAGCCTGGCGGGTAGAAGTGTTGGGCCAGTTACCCAAAGGTTGCTGGATCGAATCCTTGAGCTGACAAGGTAAAAAAAAATGTAATTCTGCACCTGAGCAAGGCAGGGTGTCGATTAAGGCAGCCTCATGCACCTCTCTGATTCAGAGGGGTTCGGTGAAATGTGAAAACACATTTCCGTTGAATGCATTCAGTTGTACAACTGACTAGGTATCCCCCTTTCACTTTCCCTATTCCGGTCTGCACTAGCAAAACAGTCCTGTAGCTTATCATCTGCTTCGTAAGACCATTTCTCTACTGAGCATATCACAGGCACTTCCTGCTTGAGTTTCTGTTTTTAAACAGGAAGCAGAGTATAGAGTTGTGATCTGATTTGCCTAAGGGGGACGAGGGAAGGCCTTGTATGCTTCCTTGTGGTTTGAATAACAGTGGTCCAGAATTTTTGCAGCTCTCGTGGCACAGGAGATGTGCTGGTAAAAGTCATACATCACACATTTTAGTAATGCAGAGTTAAAAATCCCCCACCACAATAAACACAGCCTCGGGGTGTACGGTTTCCTGTTTGTTTAGAGCCTCGTACAGTGATGATAACAGATGTGAAATCGAAGCATCGGCATTTGATCATCAGGTATTCCAGGTCGAGTGAACAATAGGACGAAACTCTCTGCTCCAGAGTCTGCATACCATTTGGTGTTGATGGGGAAACATGATGACAGGGCTGCTGTCCACAGACTTGTAGTTTCTAATCCAACCACCACCCTATCTGTCTCTGGGCTTGGTCTTAATCCCTGTTACTGTATATCCTATCAATCGGGAGACACAGTGCACGTATCCAGTGAAACAGTTCAACTTTGGATCCCTAATTGGTGCACCTTGGTTACTACGAGGTAGTTCCAGTATACATTTGGCTCTGTGAGGAGAAGCAGCTAGCTGTAGAAGGTCTTCTCACATCCAAAGCACTCTACTGTGACACACACCCACTGGCATAGTAATGTTTGAATGTCCTCCCTTTGTTTCACCTCCCCTGAACAATCTTCACCTAAAGTCTGGACACCTCTTACACCTCTGATTGCCTCGCCTGGTTCACCAACTACTTCTCAGACAGAGTTCAGTGTGTCAAATCGGAGGGCATGTTGTCCGGACCTCTGGCAGTCTCTATGGGGGTGCCACAGGGTTCAATTCTCAGGCCGACTCTTTTCACTGTATACATCAATGATGTCGCTCTTGCTGCTGGTGATTCTCTGATCCACCTCTAAGCAGACGACACCATTTTGTATACTTCTGGCCCTTCTTTGAACACTGTGTTAACTAACCTCCAGACGAGCTTCAATGCCATACAACTCTCCTTCCGTGGCCTCCAACTGCTCTTAAATGCAAGTAAAACTAAATCGCTGCCCGCCCGCCCATCATACCTACTCTGGACGATTCTGACTTAGAATATGTGGACAATTACAAATATCTAGGTGTCTGGTTAGACTGTAAACTCTCCTTCCAGACTCACATTAAACATCTCCAATCTAAAATTAAATCTAGAACCGGCTTCCTATTTCGCAACAAAGCATCCTTCACTCATGCTGCTGTTGGATTTGACATTTTGAACATTTAGATATTAAATAAATGATAGAAAAGAGGCATAGAATCGAAGGAGACTGGGTCTCTGTAGAAAGACCGATAGCTGTGGAATGAGTTGGAATGTGTTGGGAAGCAGAACACGGTGTTGATACAGGGTAGACAGATGGACATCTGTGGATTAGATGGAGGGGTTGAGGTCAGGAGGTGAGGACAGATTCCCTTAAGGGAGTAATAAGGGTTTGGTATCCTGTTACCCTCTTTCTGTTGAACCATAAGATGTAAGGATTGGAGAGAAGGCGTGTCTTAAGTAGGATGTATATAACTGTGATGGAGAGAAATGTTTGCTGTCTGAATACAGCTGTACAGAACCTTTGGAAATAATTAAACTTGGTTAAAGCTTCTCCAGTGTCCATGAGTTATTTCCTCTGAAAAATAAGAACCTAACACTGCCAAACATACCCTCGTAAAACTGACTATCCTACCAATCCTTGACTTCGGCGATGTCATTTATAAAATAGCCTTCAACACTCTACTCGGCAAATTGGATGCAGTTTATTACAGTGCAATCCGTTTTGTTGCCAAAGCCCCATATACTACCCGCCACTGCAACCTGTATGCTCTCGTTGGCTGGCCCTCGCTTCATATTCGTCGCCAAACCCACTGGCTCCAGGTCATCTATAAGTCTTTGCTTGGTAAAGCCCCGCCTTATCTCAGCTCACTGGTCACCATAGCAGCACCCACCCGTAGCACACGCTCCAACAGGTATAATTCACTGGTCACCCCCCCAAAGCCTATTCCCCCTTTGGCCACCTTTCCTTCCAGTTCTCTGCTGCCAATGACTGGAACGAATTTCAAAAATCACTGAAGCTGGAGACTCATATCTCCTCACTAACTTTAAGCATCAGCCGTCAGGCAGCTCACAGATCACTGCACCTGTAAATAGCCCATCCAACTACCTCATCCTTGTTATTTGATTTTTTTGCTCCTTTGCACTCAGTATCTCTAATTGCACATTCATCTTCTGCACATCTATCACTTCAGAGTTGAATTGCTAAATTGTAATTACTTCACCACTACGGCCTATTTATTGCCTTACCTCCCTAATCTTACCTTATTTGCACACACGGTATATAGATGTTTTCTATTGTGTTGTGGACTGTACGTTTGTTTATTCCATGTGTAACTCTGTGTTGTTGTTTGTGTCACACTGCTTTGCTTTATCTTGGCCAGGTTGCAGTTGTAAATGAGAACATGTTCTCGACTGGCCTACCTGGTTAAATAAAGGTGAAATAAAAAATGTAAATAAAAAAATAAAACTCCTGCAGGGTTGGAGGCAGTTATGTGATACGAAGAGCGAGAGCCAGGTATATCAAAAATGATTTTCCTCTTTCACTGCCTCTCTTTCTCTCTATTACACAACTTAATCGAAAGCCTTGCCCCTGACTCCTAACCACAACGTTCAACACATAAAAAGTGCCTGTCTTTTCAAAGGCCTGGCTATGTTGTTTATACCATCTTCCTCTGTTTCTATCTGTCTGAGGCCGTGTGTTTATTTCCCAGACAGCCCAGAGCTTTGAGATGATTCAACAGACAGACTTCAGGAGAGGATGTTGGCATGTGCCCGACCTTCCACCTTCACACCTGATTCCTCTCTCTCTTTCTCTCTCTATGTCTCTCTCACTCTGTATGTGTGTTCCATTATTACCCTCAATGTCCAGAGAGAGGGACCAGAGGGCTGAATGATTGAAATTGTGCCTGTATTTGTGATGTAAGGCCAGCCACTTCAATAAGGCCCAGGGCAGTGGGCAGCAGTGATTGAGCCCTGCAGATGGTCTAAGCCCCTGAAACCCCCAGCAGACCAGAAACCATACCCAATATACAGATACAGATACTGAGCAGGCCTGATAAATGGAAGATTTAATCAGGTGTGTCAGTGGTGTGAAGAGTTAGTCCTTCCTCGGTGAGACACGGCACGTTTTTAATTGTCTGTCTCATTAGCTTGGCTTGCTTTGTTTCTTTGTTTAGAAGCCTCTTTGTTTGACTGGCTTTATCCCACGAGTCTCCTTTAAACCACTGCCGAATTAATCACTTCATTATAGTTAAAGTGTGTGTCTCATTGAGTTGGCGTGCATCTTCTAAAGCCATTTTCAGAAAGCTTATCATTCAGTTAGGTAGTCTTAATCGCATGAGCCTGGTCGTTTTGCCTGATGATTCTCTTTAGATGTGCAACCAGAGACGTGTGAGCACTGACAAGGGCAGTAGATTGCCCTCTTCCCAAGGCCTGAAAGAGAGAGAATGCTCCCGATCGATTGGGCTCAGGAGGAACTCCTGTTTGAGCAGCAACCAAGGCTCTAGCTTCCTCTGGGCTCAGTTAAGCCAAGCAAAAAATAACCTAATCCTTTTAGCAGGCCCCTGGATCCAGCCCCATTCACTTGCACTGCCACAGCACAGATACCCCACAGCCAAAAGCTCCACTACAGTAGGCAGCGGCAGAGCACAAATCCACCAAGTTAGCCAAACATCCCTCTGGCATCAGTCACACACTATAACACACTACATGACCAAATGTATGTGGACACCTTCTCATTCAACATCTCATTCCAAAATCATGAGAATTAATATGGAGTCGGGCCTCCCTTTGCTGCCTCCACTCTTCTGGTAACGCTTTCCACTAGATGCTGGAACATTGCTGCAGGGACTTGCTTCAGCCACGAGCATTAGTGAGGTCGGGCACTGATGTTGGGCAATTAGGCCTGGCTCGCAGTCAGCGTTCCAGTTCATCCCAAAGGTGTTCGATGGGGTTGAGTTCAGGGCTGCAGGCCAGTGAAGTTCTTCCACACTGATCTCGACAAACTATTTCTGTATGGACCTCGCTTTGTGCACGGGGGCATTGTCATGCTGAAACAGGAAAGGGCCTTCCCCAAACTGTTGCCACAAAGTTAGAAGCACAGAATCGTCTAGAATGTTACTGTATGCTGTAGTGTTAAGATGTCCCTTCACTGGAGCTAAGGGGCCTAGCCCGAACCATGAAAAACAGCCTCAGACCATTATTCGTCCTCCACCAAACTTTACAGTTGGGCCTATGTATTGGGGCAGGTACCGTACTCCTGGTATCCGCCAAACCCAGATTCGTCCATCGGACTGGCAGAATGTGAAGCGGGATTCATCATTCCAGAGAACAAGTTTCCACTGCTCCAGAGTCCAATGGCAGCAAGCTTTACACCCCTCCAGCCGATGCGTTAGTATGGCGCACGGTGATCTTAGGCTTGTGTGCGGCTGCTCGGCCATGGAAACCCATTTCATGAAGATCCCCACAAACAGTTATTGTGCTGAAGTTGCTTCCAGAGGCAGTTTGGAACTCGGTAGTGAGTGTTCCAACCGAGGACAGATGATTTTTACACGCTTCAGCACTCGTCAGTCCCATTCTGTGAGCTTGTGTGGGCTACCACTTCGCGGCTGAGCCGTTGTTGCTCCGAGATATTTCCACTTCACAATTACAGCACTTACATTTGACCGGGACAGCTCTAGCAGGGTAGAAATTTGATGAACTGACTTGTTGGAAACGTGGTATCCTATGATGGTGCCACATTGAAAGTCACTGAGCTCTTCAGTAAGGCCATTCTACTGTCAGTGTATTCCTATGGAGATTGCATGGCTGTGTGATTTATTTTATACACCTGTCAGCATCGGGTGTGGCTGAAATAGCCGAATCCACTCATTTGAAGGGGTGTCCACCATAGTGTATAGTGCATATTTCAAACCTTTTTGTCTGTGTCTAAAATCAGAACATTCTTTGCGGAAGAGACAAAACAATAACACAAAATGACCACATTGCCTCATACCATTCTGAAGTAAAGGGACACGGCAACCAATAGGCTGGAAGAGGTTGTATTAGCCTGAAGGAGAGAGAGATACAAAATATTCCCTCTCTGTCTCCCTCCATCCCTCAGATAAGATAAAGAGGGCACAGTGACCTTGTAGATAGTGTTTAGGCTTTCTTTCTTTGTCTGCCATGGACTACTGCAGGGGTGGCCTTCCAACCCTCCTTCTGGAGAGCTACTTGGGGATGCAGGCTTCTGGGTTTACACTGAGGAGGGGAGGCTGCATGATGGATGCAGCACCTTTATAATTGGTCTTCTCACATGTTTAACACCTAACATGGATTAACTGGAGGACCGAACCCTTCCTTCAGTCGTATAGGTAATGTAGCAGGTTGTTCAGTTAACCCCATGACTTAGGAGTTGGGTACAACAGGTACTGTTCAGAGAAGGTGTTATTTTAGGAGAACACAGCCTTTAACTCTTGCCTGTTCCATGTTCTGTGTGACACTTTAACCAGTGCATTAAGGAGAGAAAAAGAGAAAGAAGAGAGTGGGTCAATAAAGTGCCTCTAAAATAATTTCCTGTGATTTTTGTTTTGACAAATGTAGAATTAAGATGTCATCTGGTCGTCAGACCCACACTCCTGGGCCACTTCCACACATGAAGCTGTCATCTGTCTCATCTGAAAGGGGTCCAGTTCAATTACATTCTGCATCTGTGTATTTGTCTGTTTGTGTGTCTGGTAAATTTGGATGGCTACCCTCAAGCAGCCCAAATTTAAAAATGTGAAAGTCCATCCATGGCTTGTACTTTAGTTGTTGGCCACTATGAGTGTGGTGGATACCCTCCCCGCTTACACATATTTGGCCAAATTACGATTGTGCCAAGATACCCACTGCCACAAATACCATTTTGAGATCCTATGGATGAAATGATGATATCACTGACAGCCAGGAATAATTTAGGAAAA
This sequence comes from Oncorhynchus masou masou, assembly GCF_036934945.1. NCBI lineage: Eukaryota > Metazoa > Chordata > Actinopteri > Salmoniformes > Salmonidae > Oncorhynchus > Oncorhynchus masou. Next base: position 63,351,974 of record NC_088242.1, on the reverse strand, counting down.
ATGCAGGCCCAGACAGGCCAGTTGCCTCCTAGCTACTGTTCTGCATTGGACCAGTATAGACAGACTCCGGGTTAGTAGGGCTGCTTTCTCTCTTGATGGTGATTAAAAACATGTAGTATGTTGTGCCTTAGGATCCCGCCTTCCTTTAAAATTCAATCTGACTCTCTCAGAAACGAATGCGACACAGGGTTTCTGTCTATGGCAGGGATAAAAATGTGGGTTTGTTTTGTATGTTTGGCCAGCAGCTAGAGGAATATACTGTGTTTGTGGGTGACATGCGCTAGTGTGCACGTTTTTAGTCATGTTTATGAGTTAACTGTTACGTTCAGTGTGTGCATTCTTGCATGGGTATGTGTGATTGTGTGTGCACATTGACAAGTTGACTGTTCTATTCATGGATTGGCTGATAAACATGTTACCAAAGCAACACAACGAACAAGCACAACATCTTAATTGCTAAGATTTAACTTTAATTGCTTCTTTGTGTTCACGGATGGTGTACGACATGTTAGCATATGCTGCGCATGGCATATTGGGGGAAAGGGCAGAGCTGTCAGTGAAGAATCCAACGTGTGACAGCCGAGGTCAAGCGATAAGTGAAGTGTAGAAAACATAATTTTACTTTTTTCTCTACTTTCCAAGCCTTTGTCACAATTTCTCTTGAGCTGTGCAAAACTTTTCTGTGTCGATTAGTATGAATTGTTAAAGTGTCTTGTGTTGCATTTTTTTCTATACATTATGGGTAAATAGCAGGTGGGTAATGTAATGAATTACAGAGCCACGCTCCAGTGTAATCAGCTTCTCAGCTTGAGATAGAGCTCCTACCCTTTTCCTCTGACGCACCAGCGAGGTACTGTATACTCGGATTTAATAGCAGGAACCGGGTTTTCCTGCCCAAACCCACTTCTGTATCCTGGGATAAATAACTGTGTGAAAAACTGTAAATTATAATAAATTATTTATATGAACAGCATGAGGTGAAATGGAACTGTTAGATTATATGCAATGTCTAAATCTGGCATCTCCATGACCTCTCTGCTATCTGCATGATCAATCATCAACGCTCAGGGTGGGAACAGGAAGTGCACCACATTATGCAGCACAGTTCGCAATGCATGTGTACAGTATCATGTCATCAGTTGGTAAAAACAATGTATTGTGACAGGTACTTTACATTTGCTGCAGCCTATGCTAGAGTAATAATAATGCGCGTCTAATTTACATCTCCATCTCACTTTATTTTGTTATTGTAAAGATCTTTTTTTATTATTGGAGCTGCAGAGTTTTAAAACAACCTCTATCATTCAAATATCATTCAAATTGAATCCCCAAAAATTCATTAAAAAATGACAGGTTGAAATGTCTTGAGTCAATAAGTATTCAACCCTTTTGTTATGGCAAGGCTAAGTAAGTTCATGAGTAAAAATGTGCTTAACAAGTCACATAATAAGTTTCATGGACTCAATATGTGCAATAATAGTGTTTAACAAGATTTTTTAATGACTTTCTCATCTCTGTGGAATGCTCGCCCATGTTGACTCCAATGCTTCCCACAGTTGTGTCAAGTTGGCTGGATGTCCTTTAGTTGGTGGACCATTCTTGATGTGCGTGAAAAACCCAGCAGCGTTAGTTCTTGACACAAACAGGTGCGGCTGGCACCTACTACCATACCCCGTTCAAAGGCAATTAAATATTTTTTCTTTCCCATTCAATCTCTGAATGGCACACATACACAAGAGGGATTGAAGATGGATGCAAGCTTGCTCTTGTTTGCTGAATGTTAAATACAGCAACCAAAAGAACTTGAGTGGAGTTTAAAAGACCCAAAACCATTCCGTCTTCAGGAGAAGCAAAAGCCTTCTGCATCTTATTCTAGTCCTATATTATTCAAGCAATGCCATTACAATGATGAAGAGAAGGACAACAAAACGTATTTATTTTAACTGTTGGAAGTGAGGAAGGAATAAAGCAACAATAAAAAGACAAAGAGGAGGTAATACACACTTCACACAACATTAGGTGAAATATTAGGAAAGGTATATGCGTCCGCCTAGGTTCTATGATATTTCAACATTTAAATCTAATTCGCTAGCCTATAATTGTAACTTCCACCAGCATTGCGTGTTCTCTCCTAGCTTCAAGGTTTGAACGAGGTGTGTAATTCAAGTCCATATAATACCGTATACTACAATACATTATATAAAATAAAGCTTAGATTCATAAAATAAATAAATTATACCATGGCATTGTTAAATACTTGTTTCTGATTGGCTTGAAGGGCATTCCAGAGCGTGCGTTATTTTGTTCTTATCCCTTGCTTGCTAGTGAGCCTACTACAGCTAACTTAGTCACTTCAAACAGTACAGCCAGAATAACAACAGTAGCTGCATTTGCATTTGTTAAGGTGTTTTTTAGTGACATTTATTTATATACATCCAAAGCAATGAGCTAATGAGGCACGGTTTAGACTGGTATAGAAAATGTGCTCTCTCGTCAGGACCCTGTTGTTCAGAGGAGCTCCCCAAAAACACACTACATGATCAAAAGTATGTGGTTGTTACGGTGGCCGTATTACCGCCACACCAGTGGTCACGAGTCGTGACGGCAGTCAAATTCCACGTGACCGTTTAGTCACGATAATTAGGCTTCTCCAAGCTCTGATTCTGCTGATGGTCATTAGTAGCCTACCAAACTTGCTAACTGCCTGGTACTCAGCACTCTATTGTCCCAGTAATCACTCTGACATCAATGCAAATGTAATCCAAACAAACACTTCATGAGAGCCCATTAGCTCATGTTGCGCAACATTTCTATAGGCTATACAATTGCGTGAGAAAACAGATTGATGGACTCTATTAAAAAGAGGAGGATCCCATCAGCTTTCTATCGGCTATGCCTACTATATTTATTTCTCAACCTTCCTAGTATTAAGCACATTGTTTCTCTTTACAACAGGAGTATAGTCTACCTGGCTGGCATGAAAATAAACCATGGGAAAAGTGTCCTCCATTCGCTATTTTCCACTACCCCTGTTTTGAGACAGGTGCATGATAATGGTCCATTCTAAATCAAAACAAATTTCAAACATATAGTATTTCATATATGTAAAGACAGGATTAAATCAAGACAATAATAGAGCTTGTGAATGATGCCCAGCTTCAGGCAAGAAAAAGCACATGCTTTTTTTGCGACTTTTTAAAATTATAGTCGCACACCTCATGTAGCCTAGCCCATAGGCCTATATGTTTTGATAGGTTGTTTTTTTTAAATGACATTCAGGAGCAAAAGGTTTAAAATGGTTGTTTTTAATTCATTGAAGAAAAAGAAAAAAAAATATATATATATATTGGAATGGAATATAACTAATATTAAATAACATTCGAATATAACATTTAATAACAATAACATAACAAATGAATTGATGTGGCAACTCTTTTATGCTATGGTATTGCACTATTCTAATTTGTACAAAGTTATCCCCAGTAAAATTAGAGAACAACTCATGAGCCTCCTACACTGCTCACACCTAATCCAGTCCCCACCTGTGACTGAAAACAGGAGAGATGCCAATTGAAAAGCTCTCTTAAAAACATAGCTATCTAGCTATGTGACATAAAATGCTGTGTAAAATAACTAAAATGCTATAAAGTAACATAAATTGTAAAGCTATCAGTGCCTAGTGGACTGCTAGTAAAGTTGCTAGCTAGCAAGTTAGCATAAACTAGCGCTAATTGGGCTAGGCAATATCTAAATGACAGGTGGAAACACATTCAAATAAAATGTTTTGTCACAAGCGCAGGGTACCGTGAAATGCTTAGCCTTTAACCAACAATGCAGTTCAAGAAATAGAGTTAAGAAAATATTTACTAAATAAACTAAAGTAAAAATCTAATAAAAAGTAACAATAAAATTCCATAACAATAACAAGCGGGTACCGGTACCGAGTCAATGTGCGGGTGTACAGGTTAGTCGTGGTAATTTGTACATGTAGGTAGGGATAAAGTGACTATGCATAGATGATAAACAGCAAGTAGCATAAGTGTAAAAACAAAAGTAAATGTAAATAGTCTCGGTGGCCATTTGATAAATTGTTCAGCAGTCTCATAGCTTGGGGATAGAAGCTGTTAAGGAGCCTTTTGGACCTAGACCTGGTGCTCTGGTACCACTTGCATTCATAACCCTAATGGGGGGCTGGGGGGCAGTTACCCCAGAGGGCTAGTTATACCCATCCGCAGCGCTTGAGTTTCAAGTTTGGGGAAGATCATTTTCATCATAAAAATGCGCCTTTATAATAAAAGCACTACATGCATTATCACATTTGTGGTCACTTTTTAGAATGGTGTTTTCCTGCTAATGGAACATTTGCGCTTATAGCCTAATGCCGTGTGCACATTGCTGCGCTTATAATGTGAAGAAATAGCCTAATGGTTTATTAACATTTTAAGCTAAACGTTCTCATCTGTTGCGTCAGGCTCATTGCTTAAGAGGTTTTTTGATGCTAGTGGTTGTATTGATTTGGGATCTTCGCATCTAACAAAAATATGTATTTGTCATATAGAATAGGTCAACTTTTGTACTATGGGGGATAATAGATTGACATATGCTAATGCTTTTGTTGTTCGTTAGAGCTACTCATCTTGTTGGCTGACGAAAAGTAAATGTGGACAGTTCTTCCAGTATCTATTTTTTTGTATTTAACTGGGCAAGTCAGTTAAGAACAAATCCTTATTTACAATAACGGCCTACCCCAGCCAAACCCTCCCCTAACCCGGACGACGCTGGGCCAATTGTGCGCAGCCACAATGGGGCTCCCATTCACGGCCGGTTGTGATACAGCCCGGGATCGAACCCGGGTCTGTAGCGACACCTTAGACCACTGTGCCACTCGGTCATATCTTCAATATGTGCACCGGAATTGGATAAGGACGCGTGCAGTTGTGTCCCCGATGTGACTGACTTCACTTATAGCCTGTGAGAAAGACCCGATCACGTGATGGAGAGCCATGTGAATGAGAGGTGCTTCGGCACGCAGCCAGGAGAAGGGAATTATAATTATTATATTTAGCCCATGTGCACAACGGCCACTAGCTGCAAAAGACATAGATTTTTTTAGGGGGTATTGTGGCCACACAAAGGGGATGCAGCCGGGAAATTCGAGGCATTATCAAGTGCTTGTCAAATTGTGAATGAGTGACTGATGTAGTGTGTTCAGCCTGCACAAAAAAACAAAAAAAACAAAGCAGAGCTCATGCCTTTCTTGCAACTTTTTTCAAATCATCATTGGAGTTGGATCATGCAGCCTTAGAATGTATTAAAACCTCTTGATACTACCCATCCCAGATCCGGGAGCGTAATCATCGACTGACACTAATTAGCATAACGCAACGGACATAAATATTACTAGAAAATATTCCTATTCATGAAAATCACAAGTGAAATATATTGAAACACAGCTTAGCCTTCTGTTCATCATCCTGTCATCTCAGATTTTCAAAATATGCTTTACAGCCAAAGCAAGACAAGCATTTGTGTAAGTTTATCGATAGCCTAGCATAGCATTATGTCCAGCTAGCAGCAGGTAACTTGGTCACGAAAATCAGAAAAGCAATCAAATTAAATCGTTTACCTTTGATGAGCTTCGGATGTTTTCACTCACGAGACTCCCAGTTAGATAGCAAATGTTCCTTTTTTCCAAAAATATTGTTTTTGTAGGCGAAATAGCTCTGTTTGTTCCAAATTAGCTCCATAATATCGACAGAAACATGGCAAACGTTGTTTATAATCAATCCTCAAGGGGGTTTTCAAATATCTATTCGATAATATATCCACCGTGACAATTGGTTTTTCAGTAGGAGCAAAAGGAAAAATTGCTATCTCTGTATTTTACGCGAGAATCTCTCTGAGAGCCATCAGGTGACCACTTACACAATGTAGCCACTTACGGGTATTCTTCAACATAAAGGCGTAAAACTACGTCACAATGCTGTAGACACCTTGGGGAATTACGTAGAAAAAGTAATCTGGTTGATAGCCCATTCACTGCTCAATAGGGATGCATCGGAACGCAGAGCTTTCAAAACATGAGTCACTTCCGGATTGGATTTTTCTCAGGCTTTCGCCTGCAATATCACTTCTGTTACTCTCACAGACAATATTTTTACAGTTTTTGAAACTTTAGTGTTTTCTATCCTAAGCTGTCAATTATATGCATATTCTAGCATCTTGTCCTGACAAAATATCCCGTTTACTTTGGGAACGTTATTTTTTCCAAAAATGAAAATACTGCCCCCTAGTTACAAGAAGTTAAAAATCAAAACATATAGCTCAACATTTGTATCACAACTAAAGTTACTTAAATAACTAAAAATGAAGCATGATTCTTTGTTAACCGCTCAACATTCCCTCAAATCGTTTAGAGAAATCGTTTAGAGAAAATATCCTTTCTATTTTATTCAGCTGTGTTCAATTGCATTATTCATAATGATTCTTTGTTAACCGCTCAACATTCCCTCAAATCGTTTAGAGAAATCGTTTAGAGAAAATATCCTTTCTATTTTATTCAGCTGTGTTCAATTGTATTCTTCATAATATAAAATAGAATTCTAAGCAAATCTTGTCTGCTAAATGAACTAGTGTAGCCCACAGCCATATGGCATGCCAGATCAGGGCCTAACATAAGTAAATCTCATATGCTATTCTGTTCTTCTGAAATAGCCTACATTTTCTTCATATATTACATGGATTTATTAGACTTTTTCAAATGTAGATGTTCCAAATGTTTACATCAGAGGGTTGAAGGCTATGCATGAAAGCCAGGAGATGCTAAATATGTTTATGTTAATAATGGTCAATTACCATGAGACTGACAGTTATTTACTTGACAATCACTAGCTGACAAATTTTCATGACCACCATATCCCTAGTTGCTCCTAGATGTTTCCACTTCACAATATCAGCACTTATTGGCAGCTCTAGCAGGGCAAAAATTTGACAAACTGACTTGTGCCACGTTGAAAGTCACTGAGCTCTAAGACCATTCTACTTCCAATGTTTGTCTATGAAGGCGGCATGGCCTTGTGCTCGATTTCATACACCTGTCAGCAACGGATGTGGCTCAAATAGCCAAATCCACTCATTTGAAGGGCTGTATATATATTTTGTATATGTAGTGGAGTTGCTAAAGCAAGTGCATGTCTCTCTTCTTAGGTGTGTGCGTATACTTGTGTGTGTTCAACTTCAAGTTATATAGGTCACGTGTAAGTACAGTGAAATGCTTAACTTGCAAGTCCTACAAAACAGTGCAGTATTCAATATCAAGATAGTGTAACTAATAAGAACTGAAGACCAAGAGAAATAAGAGAGGAAGCTATAACCAGTACAGGGTCAGTGCCAGTACCAAATTAGCAATGTGCAGGGATTATCAATACTGGAGTATTTGAAGTATAAATGTACATGTAGGCAGGGATTAGTACAAAGTGAGTGGTAGAAATACTAATGGTAATGGCAATCAATAATTAATGAACAGCAGCTTAGTGGTAGTAATAAATCTAATCAATAATATTTTTAGCAGCAGCCTAAGTGTGAGAGAGAGCAGTAGTTGTTAGCTATTTAACAGTCTTATGGCCAGGAGATAGAAGCTGTGAAGGAGTCTGTTGGTCTGAGACTTGATGCATAAGTACCACCTGCCGGACGGGAGCATGGAGAACAGTCCATGTTTCGGGTGGCTGGAGTGTTTGGAAATGTTTCGGGCCTTTCTCTGACACCGCCTGGCATGTATGTCCTGGATGGAGTTAACCTCAGTGATGCACTAGTCCGTCTGCACCACCCTCTCTAAGGTCTTCCGGTCGAGGGCAGTGCATTTGGCATACCAGACGGTGATACAACCAGTCAGGATGCTCTCGATGTTGCAGCTGTAAAAGTTGCTAAGGACCTGAGGGGCCATGCGAAAAAATGTCAGCCTCCCGAGGGCCAATAGGCACTGCCATGCCTTCTTCACGACTGTGCTGATGTGAAAGAACCATGTTAAGTCCTCAGTGATGTGGACACCGAGGTACTTGAAGCTCTTGACTCTCTCCACTGAGGCCCCGCCGATGTGGATGGGGGTGTGCACCCGCCCCTGTTTCCTGTAGTAGAGGTTGTTGTCCTGGCACGACATTGCCAGGTCTCTGACATCCCTGTAGGCTGTCTTATCGCCGTTGGTGATCAGGCCTACCACTGTTGTGTCTTCAGCAAACTTGATGATGGAGTTGGAGTCGGAGTCGTCGTTGGAGGGAACTATGGTGTTGAATGCTGAACTGTAGTCAAACAGCATCCTCACATAGGTATTCTTCTTTTCTAGGTGGGAGAGGACAGTGTGGAGTGCGATTGTGTTGTTTGTGGATCTGTTGGGGAGGTATGCAAATTAGAGTGGGTCTGGGATGATGGAGTTGAGGTATGCCATGACCAGCCTTTCAAAGCACTTTATTATTACAGATGTGAGTTTTAGAGGGCGGTAGTCATTGTTGCAGGATGCCTTAAGAGTTTTTGGGAACAGGAATACTCATAGTCAGCTTGAAACGTGGGGATCACAGGTAGAAAATGTCCTTCAAGATGCCTGCCAGCTGGTCTTCACATGCCCTGAGGACACGCCTTGGAATACTGTCTGGCCCTGCGGCCTTACGAGTGTGTTTGTGTACGTACGTGCTGCATGCGTGCTTGTGTGATGCCCAACAGCATGCCAGCAGCAAGGTAGAACTGAGAGGTGTGATGAACCTGCCGTCCTCAGATCGCCTGTCTCTATCTCTTTACACAAGGCAATACTGCTCATAATCATTGAAGAAGGTCACAGTAAATAATTCAGACATATCAATAGTATCCCATATTTCTCTCTGTTGGCCTGCATCCAGTGACCGTCCATCATAGTTTTAGACAGTGCCATGTCCTTCAGTTTTATCTCCACATTTGACAAGGTAGCACGTCCGGTGAACAGGTCAGAGTTCCATAGCCGCAGGCAGAACAGTTGGCCCTCAGTGTTTTTCATCTCTTCGTTGGTGTGCTGATTAGGCTTGGGCGGTATCCAGATTTTTACATTATGGGATTTATGGTATTACCAGCATAGCACACAAGTTAGCGCTAAAAATGCAACAACAACAAAAGCCCAATGGTGTGCTAACAAATGCTAACAATGCTAAGAATGCTAACGAAATTAGCACAAGTAATAGCGACATCACATAGACGCTGTTAGCTAAATGCTAACAAACGAAAACTAACATAAACTAGTTGTGATGCTGCTTTTCCTTCAGAAAAGTGTGCATGTGTACATGGATCAGATGGGAGAAAAATAGTGTAAGAAAAAAAATCATAGTATGAATGGCAGCTGTACAGAACTCATCCAGAGCTGTTTGGCTTCTGAAACAGGGTAGAAAGCCGTTATAAGATATCTGATGGCAAACATTTAGTAGTGATTTGCATACAAGTGTAGTCACCTCATGTTCGTCGCACAACAGCAACTCGCCAATAGATATAGAACGCTATGGACTCACCAGCTCCCGCTTTCTACCATTGTACTATTTACAAACAAACACGTGGTTGGCTCAACTGTTCTGAGGAACTACAGTAAGCTTCATAATGTAAAATAATGTGACAGGTGAAATTATGATCGCAGTATGCTTTATCTTCTAGCGTATTGCACAAGTTGACTGCAGTTATTAACTTAATTATTAACTGATATTCAGATTTATTGAAACTTAAATTAAATAGTTTGGACGGTATTACGGTATTGAAAAATTACAGTATTATGGTATTTTTCCAAATACCCCGGTATACGTTATATATACGGTATACCGCCCAAGCCGAGTGCTGCTGTGTATTTTTAGCAGCCGTTCTAGAAGTTATTGTTTTTGAAGTTCCCTGCGCGGTTCAGAGTGGTTGCTATGAGGAATGAGTGTTTTTGTTAATGAATCCTAACTTCTCTTTTTCTCTCTTTCTCTCTACCTCTCTCGCTCTCTCTCTCTCTCTCATTCTCTCTCTCATCTAGACATGGAACACGGTGTGCTGGTGAGGTTGCTGCGGCCGCCAACAACGATGTTTGTGGGGTGGGCGTGGCCTACAACGCCAAAATTGGAGGTGATTGAGGCATGCTCTGCCAATAGCTAATTGTGATTGGTTGACTAGGGTCTGCTGTCAGTTGAACCGGAGTCAATTTCAGTAGAGCACATCGTAGCGATCTCTATACTTGCTAGCTGCCACTTCTGAATATTTACCAACTTTTGTCTCTAATCTTTTGTCAAAACCAAGTCATTTAATCAGTCTAATGGACTGTATCAAGCAATTGTCTGGCCTTTACCAACTTGTGTCCCTAAGCACTCTATCAAAGACAAGCAGCCAACAGTGGAGCCTTGAGAGCAGTCCCCAGCAGTCAGCCATAACTCTCCTACTCCTAGCATGCATCTCCTGGTCTAGCAGCTCAGTGTGTGTGTGTGTGTGTTCTCCTGCTGGGCCGTTCCTAATTACTGTGCAGTGATTAGCATTTAGTGGCTGCGTTGACCCCACCCCCAAACACACTCATCTCCCACAGCTTTCAGATAGGAGTCACAGCTGGATGGAAAGTAACCCAGCAGTGTCTCTCCATGGGATTCTAACCTCCTGCCCATTTTTAAGATGTTATGTAACTAAGCAAGTCAGTTAAGAACAAATTCTTATTCACAATGATGGTCTAGAAACAGTGGGTTAACTGCCTTGTTGTTGTTGTTTTTTTTAGCTTTATTTAACTAGGCAAGTCTGTTAAGAACAAATTCTTATTTTCAATGACGGTCTAGGAACTGCATGTTCAGAATGACAGATTTTTACCTTGTCAGCTCGGGGATTTGAACTTGCAACCTTTCGGTTACTAGTCCAACTCTCTAACCACTAGGCTACCCTGCCGCCCCATGACACTAATGATTATGATGATGATTGTTATAGCGGCATTAATGTGTTAGCTACTGCAGGATTCAAGATATTACCATTCTTATTTACCTGAAATCAGAACCCAATTCATCTTTCAAACGCCATCTTGCTTTTATCCAGACTGATTGCTCCATACACACGCAATCCATTTGTGTCTCTATGCAGGGCCTGTGTTTTTTTTTATTTAATTAAATTATTTTTTATTTTTTCATCTTTATTTAACCAGGTAGGTTTTCTAGAGTGTGTAATTTAAGTCTTTGGTTTATCATCTGTCTCTGAGATACAGCAGATAACCTGTGGTTAGCTAGTCAGGTACCATTGCAGTATAGGACTTATTTGACGATGGCTCATTTCACGCCTTCTGCTACCATTACTGTTCAGAACACTGATCTGAGGCGGTCCACATCAAAGCTGCAGACAGGCCCCTGTCACAAAGAGCAAGTTTTTCCATCCCAAGATCTTAAATAAAACAATTACTATAGTAAGTGCTAGGTAAGTAACGATTCACCAATATGCATCCTCTAGTTCAAATATATAAGTTATGAGTGCATCAGTCTGCGGGTAGTCCAAACCGATCCAAATGCATGAGCATGCATCGGTCAGAAAATCGATTCAAACATTACGAATCACCGTTTCACAAATGTTTATTGCTCAAATGACTTGCGTTCTACCTTCCAAAAATACCTCTCATCTTTTGTGACAACTGCGTCCTCTCCTTCAGTGTCGAATTAAGCATGTAATTATGTTGACAGTCATTAATCTGCAAGTCATTTGGCATGCCAAACAACCCAAGGCAATATCAGTAGCGTAGTCAAACTGTGCGCGCTGGCCAAGGAGTGGTAGGCCTATTCCTGATCTGGCACATCTGCGCTTCAGCATTCAAATGTTTGTAAAATGGGTTGCTCAATATTAGGCTTTATTAGTTGAGTGACAACCAATGTAATTTGCTAAGTAATTTTAATCAAATGCTCTGTTGAAAACAGAACAACAGCAAAGGACCTTGTGAAGATGCTGGAGGAAAAAGGTACAAAAGTATTTATATCCACAGTTAAATGATTCCTATATCGATATAACCTGAAAGGCTGCTCAGCAAGGAAGAAGCCACTGCTCCAAAACCGCCATAAAAAAGCCTGACTACGGTTTGCAAATGCACATGGGGTCAAAGATCATACTTTTTGGTCTGATGAAACAAAAATAGAACTGTTTGGTCGTAATGACCATCGTTATGTTTGGAGGAAAAAGAGGGAGGCTTGCAAACCAAAGAACACCATCCCAACCGTTAGGCACGGGGGTGGCAGCATCATGTTGTGGGGGTGCTTTGCTGCAGGAGGGACTGGTGCACTTCACAAAATAGATGGCATCATGAGGTCGGAAAATTGTGGATATATTGAAGTAACATCTCAAGACATCAGTCAGGGAGTTAAAGCTTGGTCGCAAATGGGTCTTCCAAATGGACAATGACCCCAAGCATACTTCCAAAGTAGTGGCAAAATGGCTTAAGGACAACAAAGTCAAGGTATTGGAGTGGTCATCACAAAGCCCTGACCTCAATCTTATAGAACATTTGTGGGCAGAAATTAAAAAGTTTGTGCGAGCAAGGAGGCTTACAAACCTGACTCAGTTACACCAGCTCTGTCAGGAGGAAGGGGCCAAAATTCACCCAACTTATTGTGGGAAGCTTGTGGAAGGCTCCCCAAAACCTTTGATCCAAGTCAAACAATTTAAAGGCAATTTTACCAAATACTAATTGAGTGTATGTAAACTTCTGACCCACTGGGAATGTGATGAAAGAAATAAAAGCTGAAATATATAATTCTCTCTACTATTATTCTGACACTTTACATTTTTAAAATAAAGTGGTGATCCTAAGTGACCTAAGACTGGGAATTTTACTAAGATAAAATGTCAGGAATTGTGTAAACTGAGTTTGAATGTATTTGGCTAAAGTGTATGTAAACTTCCGACTTCAACTGGATGTGGCTTGTCAAGCACATCTTTACCCCTGAACTTATTTGAGCTTGCCATAACAAAGGGGGAGAATACTTATTGACTAAAGACATTTCAGCTTTTCATTTTTAAATCATTTGTAACATTTCTAAAAACATATTTCCACTTTTACACTGTGGTATTGTTTGTAGGCCAGTGACACAAAATCTCAATTTAATACATTTTAAATTCAGGCTGTAATACAACAAAATGTGGAAACTTCAAGGGGTGTGACTACTTTCTGAAGGCACTGCATCTAGATTCGATTTGAATCGTCTTGAAAGGGTACGATGCACATCCCTAGTAAGTGCCTATTGAGTGTCAATTAAAGTACAGAGTTGATGATTTCATCTTAAATCAGCCATGAATCCCCCTGTGACAGAGGGAATGGAAGCTTAATATGTGCAGCAGGTAGGGGCTATTGAATGCAAGTTTTTAAAAATATGTTGTTAAAACATTTCTAGCCTGCTTCCAACCACAAAACACCAGGAAATGGCCAAAAACCTGCTTTTACGCTATGTTTTGACTATTAGATGTTCAATATTTCTTTTGAAAAAAATATTTAAAAATTAATCGTTTCACCATATTAAAACGAGAGTTCACGTAACAGGATTGACTTTAAAATGAGAGACAGACGTAAATGAATCACTAATCACATTAAATAAATAATAATCTTCAGAAATTATATTGCCAAAGCAACGAAGGATTTACAATGATGGTGAAAACTTGGAGACATTTTGCAGTTAAAATCTTCCTAGAAGTCACAGAGGATACATAGGGACGTGTCAAAATGCATCATTTTGCCAATTTATTAAGTCTTTATTCATATACAAATTTGGATTTATTGAATTCTCTATGTGGTCTATATTAAAGGGCACTTTATTTAATATAACTGGCTTTTAAAATTAAATATTGGTGCACAATTTCTACTTAAAAAATAAGGCACTCATTTCAATGAATGACCCTGCTACTGGGCCAGTTGGTTTCAGGTCACAGACACTGTTGGAGGCACCGTAAAAACCCTAAAACCCTCCCGCACTTGTTCGTCAGAAGGAATGTTCTGCCCATCTTGTGTTGTTTGCAAGATGTATGTTTTCCTACCTGGTTGTTTAATGAAGGAGAAGGTATTGACTATTGTTTTAATGGCCAGCTGTGCTTTTTTATAGCTACAACAGTAAAAAGTGTGTGCGTGTGAGTAAGTGAGCACACTTCTGCATGCTTGTGTCTGAGAGTACAATTGCTCATCACATCTGACAGAGTGACAGGCTCATAAGCCCTTTGTCTCCCCAGTGTGTTTGTCAATATGACAGCCAGACACAAAAGGCTTTGTATCCCAACTGCATCATGTTTATAGCACCCTACCTCTTCACCACTCATGCTGTCTCTCTGACACAATGTTCCTCTTTCTCTCTCTGTCTCCTCTCTTTCTCCCTTTGTCTCACCCTACCTGTCTATCTACTTTATTTTACCTCTAATTTCACCTGTCTCTCTCTCTCGATCTGTGTACTGACCTTGTGTGTGTGTGTTCAGGTGTGCGTATGCTGGATGGGGAGGTGACTGATGTGGTGGAGGCCCACTCCCTCAGCCTCAACTCGCAGCACATCCACATCTACAGCGCCAGCTGGGGCCCAGAGGATGATGGGAAGACGGTAGACGGCCCCGCCAAGCTGGCCAAGGAGGCATTCCTCCGAGGAGTCACTGAGGTCAGTCAGTGGAGCTAATTCATTACTGGAGCACACATGGTTTATGATGCATACCTACCTAGGGTTGTTGCCATGACCTTATTATTGCCACACCAGCATTCATGAGTCGTGACCGCAGAAATATTCTATGTGACCCCTGAGTCACGGTAATCTCCTTTTATGCACTCTGGACATGCTTTGGTAGTACCCAACTTGCTAACGACCATTAGGTCGTTAATGGCCTGGTACTCGGGGCTCTATTGTCTCTCAACTGCTCTGACATCAATGCAAATGCAATCGAAATTCACATCAAACATTTATCATCAAAACAGTAGGCCTATCATACTTTTACAACTCACCTCACTGTGATGATCAATTTGAAGAAAGAAGTTTAACGGCAGGTTGAAACAGTGTAAAACATGGTTGTTGTGGATGTTGTTTTCAAGCCTAACACAACGAAATGGACAGCGCTTTCTAAAGTGATGATTAATTCAAGACTCCCATGAGCAGATTAGAGTTTATGAGCCCAAGGCCCTCCCCCTCCCATTTAAAAAAAATAAATATAAAAAGTATGATTGTGCCATTATACAGTATATTGCTGTACTGCATAATACACATGGCAGAAAAAGATTAAACAAAACTGTTTTAAGATGTCTTTGGTACATAGTTGATCTAGCCTATACTCAAAAATTCTAGTAATAGCCTTTGAGTGTGGACTGTATTATTATGCATATTGGATGGGCTGGTTACCTTATGCTACTCCAAAATGTCTATCCATTTTGTATAGTCCACAGCGAGGCTGTTGGTTCATTGATTGTGCAGGGCGGCTTACAGTTAGCCTACAATTAGTGAATTTGATTTTGAATAGCCTTTTTATATTTCATTGGGTGACACATTATCTTCAGCAGAATATCTTGCCATTATGTGTTTCCATCTCCTCCTCTTTCTGCTTTACTCCTTTATCAAGCGCGCAGATAGGCTGTAGGTGCGTAAACATGTTACTATCGATGTTGGAGAGCCCATGGCATACAGAGTTTGGATGGAATGTCACCTGTTGGGCAAGGAGAGCATGCTCCTCAAACAGTGGTTGATGCATGGAGTGAAATAAGTGTTCTTATAATTATTTTTCAGCTGCTCATATTAAGAACACGCTCCACTATAAACCTGAAGTAGCCGACAAAACAGACAGATGGGAAACCGTGCAGCCTTCATTCCCTATTCGAGTTCCTGCCCGTTTCATAATGGGCCATACTAAATCTAAACTATTTTGACATATTAGTAAAAACAAGATTAAATTGAGAGTAGTCTGATGGGTGAAAATATGATCACTTGATGAGAGAACAGCCGTGCAGCCTGAGGCAAGAAATTGAGCTTTTTTTTCTACTTTCTCAAATCATCGACAGTCTATAGTCACATCATGCAGCCCATATGTTTTGATTTCTAAGACATTCTAAGGTTTGTATCACTCACAAGTTGCCAAATAACTCTAAATCTAGCAAATAGGACCTGTTTCAAATGACCACTTTTACGCTCAGCATAGCCACTTCATATGCGCTCTCGCGCCATAATGGGAAAAATATCCTTTCTATTTTATTCAGCTAAGTTCAATTATATTCTTCTTATTATAAAATAAAATAGTGTCATGGGGACTTATAAGCATACATTTTCAGCTAAATGAACAAACCTACAGCCTACGGCATAGAGCATATGTAGATAACATAGGCCAACTCATTATGTTATGTAGATAACATAGGCCAACTCATTATGTTCCTCTTAAATACTTTTTCTTCATATTATGTTTCTTTAGACCTGACCAAAATAAATAATGCATTTAATGTGATGGTGTATATTAAATGGTTCATTAGACTTTTTTTCAAATGTATACTGAACAAAAATATAAATGCAACATGCAACAATTTCAATGATTTTACTGAGTTAAAGTTCATATAAGGAAATCAGTCAATTGAAATAAATGAATTTGGCCCTAATCTATGAATTTCACATTACTGGGCAATGGCGCAGCCACCCTCTTGGGAGCCAGACCCAGCCAATTGGAATTAGTTTTTTCCCACAAATGGGCGTTATTAGACATACATACTCCTCAGTTTCATTAGCTGTCTGAGTGGCTGGTCTCAGACAATCCCGCAGGTGAAGAAGCCGGATGTGGAGGTCCTGGGCTGGTGTGGTTACATGTGGTCTGTGGTTGTGAGGTCGGTTGGACGTACTGCCAATTTCTCTAATATAACATTGGAGGCGGCATATGGGATGAAATTAACTTTCAATTCTCTGGCAACAGCTCTGGTGGACATTCCTGCCGTCAGCATGCCAAACTTGAGAGATCTGTGGCAGTGTTGTGTGACAAAACTGCACATTTTATCTCACAGTTCCTAGGCCGTCATTGAAAATAAGAATGCGTTCTCAAATAAAGGTTAAAAAATAAAAAAGTTGAGTGCAGCGACACTTCCCATTCAACCTGACAAAGCTTGAGAGGATCTGCAGAGGAACTCCCCAAATACAGTTGTGCCAAGCCTGTAGCGTCATAACCATGAAGACTCAAGGCTATAATCGCTGCCATAGGTACTTCAACAATGTCCTGAGTGAAGGGCCTGAATGTGACATTTTTGTTTTTGTTTGTTTTACATTTTCTTTACTTGTTTTTTTGCTTTGTGATTATGGGGTATTGTGTATAGAATGATGAGGGGGAAAAATAAGGCTGTACCGTAACAAAAATGTAAAATGTCTAGGGGTCTGAACTTTCTGTCTTACTTTCTGAATGCGCTGTAGCTTCCTCACTTATTCCTTATTTCTCATGTTATTTTTTATTAGTTGTAATATTTTGATATTGAATACTGCACTGTTGGGTGGGGCTTGAAAGTTAAGCATTTCACTGTACATGTCCATGTGACAAATAAAAGTTGAAAGTTGAACTTGAACTCTGGGTTTCAAAGTGCGAGCAGCGCAAGTGATTTAGGCTAAACAAGCAGGTGAGTTCGGGATATCGGAAAGTATGCATCTTGAAATAGTTTTCACATAACTTTATATATCTGAACTCAGAATCAATTGGGCTACCCAAAAATAAAATTGGCACTGTGATAGAACATTTATTTTGATTGATGATTTTTGGAATTTTAATACAGCTCTGGCAGGCTCTCTCTCTACCCACGCCCCTTTCAAGTCCTATTTTGTTGCAGTGTTTCCAGTCTTTATATGCAGTAGCATTTGAGCCTGGGGACGAGTTTACAGAACACCCAATACATTACCCATGTCATTCAGATCTTGTGTAATCCCAGCCTACACACACACGCACACCCTCTGGCAAAGATTTCCAGCTGGCAGGCAGACGCTGGAATAAGTTTGAGTGACAGAGTTAGGGCTTTGCATAGGCACTTTGTTGTGACTTTTGTGGGACTAAATGTTAAAAATTCTTGAACTTAAAATAACATTATTAACCGGTTCCCATGCTTTAAAAATAAGTTCTGTTCTGGAACAGTATAGATCACTTTAGGTTCAGGTTCTGTTCCTCAAATCATTTTGTTATTTTTCAGTTCTGTTCCCTGAACCGGTTCCAACCCTTGGTGCAGACTCTAGCGCAGTGGAAGTTTCTACTTATTGTTCACCCGTCTTGGAATACCTGATGGTCAAATACCGACCCTTCTACCTCCCGAGAGGTAGAAAGGTCGGGTAGAAGGGGTTTCTTTGTTATCGTGACTGCTGAATATATTCCACCTCAGGACAACAACAACAAGCTGGCACTTAATGAATTATATGAGGCAATAAACAAGCAGGAAACCATTCACCCAGATGCTGCTTTTCTTTTTGCTGGCAATTTTAATTCCACGTTACTAAGACACATGATGCCCACCCGTAGCATGTGCTCCAGCAGGTATATTGCACTGATCATCCCCAAAGCCAACACTTCCTTTGGTCACCTTCCAGTTCTCTGCTGCCAATGACTGGAACGAATTTAAAAAATCTCTGAAGCTGGATTCTTATACTCTAATTTTAAGCATCAGCTGTCTGAGCTGCTTACCGATCACTGCTTTGCTTTATCTTGGCCAGGTCGCAGTTGTAAATGAGAACTTGTTCTCAACTGGCCTACCTTGTTAAATAAAGGTGAAATAAAAAATGTTTTTAAACGTATCAACACATCTCCTTCTCCACTGGGGCTGATAAAGTCCTAGACCACTGTTACTCAACCCACAAACAAGCAAACAAGACCCTCCCCCGTCCCCCTTTGGCAAATCAGATCATGTCTCTATACTCCTGCATCCTGCTTACAGGTTCAGAGGCTATGTTGCAGGACTGCTTTGCTAGCACTGACTGGAATATGTTTTTCCTGCTGATACCATTGGCGCGCTAACCACCTCCGTCTCGTGCTTCATCAGGAAATACATTGCAGACGTTTTCTCCACAGTGAAGATTCACTGCTTCCCCAATCAAAAGCACCGGATTAACACTGACATATGCGCTAAACTAAAAGACAGAGCTACCGCACACAGGGCTATTGCAATCAACCCCGAGCCTACGGCTAAGGACACAAACACGTACAAGAAGTCCCGCTACGACCTCCACAGAGCCATCAAACAGGCAAAATAACAATATAGGAACGAGGTGGAATCCTATTATACCGGCACCGACGCTCGACGCGTGTGGCAAGGGCTACAGTCCATTATGGATTACAAAGGTAGACCGAGCCATGATGCCTCCCCACCAGTCGAATGCAATACATTTATTCGAGCTGTGCATGAGGGCCCCTACCGTCCCAGAGGACTGGGTGATCTCGCTCTCCAAGGCAGACGTGAGTAAAGTTTTTAATCTGGTCAACACTCTCCAAGGCCACGGGGCTATATGGTATTCCAAGGCGCATTCTTAGAGCATGCACAGACCAGCTGGCAGGCATCTTCACGGTCATTTTCAATCTCTCATTGCCCCAGTCTGTAATCCCTACTTGTTTTATGCTGACCAGCATCATTCCTGTGCCCAAGAACACATCATCTCCATCATCCCAGACACCCTGGACCCACTTCAATTTGCATACCGCCCCAACAGATCAACTGACAATGCACTCCACACTACCCTCTCACACGTAGACAAGAGGAATACCTACACTACCGTTCAAAAGTTTGGGGTGACTATAAAAATGTCCTTGTTTTTGAAAGAAAAGCACATTTTTTGTCCATTAAAATAACATCAAATTGATCATAAATACAGTGTAGACATTGTTAATGTTGTAAATTACTGTTGTATTTGGAATATCTACATAGGGGTACAGAGGCCCATTATCAGCAACTATCTGTGTTCGAATGGCACGTTGTGTTAGCTAATCCAAGTTTATAATTTAAAAGGCTAATTGATCATTAGAAAACCCTTTTGCAATTATGTCAGCACAGCTGAAAACTGTCGTGCTGATTTAAAGAAGCAATAAAACTGTCTTTCTTTAGACCAGTTGAGTATCTGGAGCATCAGCATTTGTGGGTTCTATTACAGGTTCAAAATGGCCAGAAACAAATAACTTTCTTCTGAAACTTGTCAGTCTATTCTTGTTCTGAGAAATGAAGGCTATTCCAATGTGAGAAATTGCCAGGAAACTGAAGATCTGGTACAACGCTGTGTACTACTCCATTCACAGAATAGCGCAAACTAGCCCTAACCAGAATAGAACAAGTAGTGGGAGGCCTCCAGAGCACAACTGAGCAAGAGGACAAGTACATTAGTGTCTAGTTTGAGAAACAGACACCTCAGAAGTCCTTAACTGTCAGCTTCATTAAATAGTACCCGCAAAACTCCAGTCTCAAGTCAACAGTGAAGAGACCACCCCGGGATGCTGGCCTTATTGATTAGATGTATTACTCCCTTACTCTGCTGTCCATTGATTATTGACTGCCATTACCATTAGTATTTACCTATTTATCCTGCTACTGGTCACAATTACTTCTATTTACATGTATACATTACCACTAGTATATTACCACTTAGTGAACAAAACATTAGGAACACCTGCTCTTTCCATTACATAGATTGATCAGGTGAATCCAGGTCATGTGTGCCAGAGGGTGAATGGGCAAGACAAAATATTTAAGTGCCTTTTGAACGGGTATGGTAGTAGGTGCCTGGCGCACCGGTTTGAGTGTGTCAAGGTCAGCAACGCTACAGTTTTTTCACACTCAACAGTTTCCCATGTGTATCAATAATGGTCCACCACCCAAAGGACACCCAGCCAACATGACACAACGGTGGCATTGGAGTCAACATGATCCAGCATGTTGATGCTTCCAACACCAGCATGCTTTCAACACCTTGTAGAGTCCATGCCTCGATGAATTGAGGCTGTTCTGAGGGCAAAAGGGGGTGCAACTCAATAATCGTGAGGTGTCAGTGTATATTCCTGCTACCAGTCACTTTTCATCCCTGTTTACATGTATATCCTTCTACTAGTCACCTTTCAGCCCTGTTTACATGTATATCCTTCTACCAGTCACCTTTCAGCCCTGTTTACATGTATATCCTTATACCAGTCACCTTTCAGTCATGTTTACATGTATATCCTACTACCAGTCACCTTTCAGCCCTGTGTACAAGTATATCCTTCTACCAGTCACCTTTCAGACATGTTTACATGTATATCCTTCTACCAGTCACCTTTCAGCCCTGTTTACATGTATATCCTACTACCAGTCACCTTTCAGCCCTGTTTACATGTATATCCTTATACCAGTCACCTTTCAGTCATGTTTACATGTATATCCTACTACCAGTCACCTTTCAGCCCTGTGTACAAGTATATCCTTCTACCAGTCACCTTTCAGACATGTTTACATGTATATCCTTCTACCAGTCACCTTTCAGCCCTGTTTACATGTATATCCTTCTACCAGTCACCTTTCAGACATGTTTACATGTATATCCTTCTACCAGTCACCTTTCAGCCCTGTTTACATGCATATTCTTCTACTAGCTACCTTTCAGCCCTGTTTACATGTATATCCTTCTACTAGTCACGTTTTATGTATAAACCCTCTTCAACCATTCCAGTACCCCTGCACATTGAATAAAAAATAAGGTACTGGCGCTGACCTGTATATACTTGCATTATCGTGTTTCTTTAACTCTCATCGTAGTTCTTGTGTGTTTTTAGTTATTTATTTTTTTATACTATTTTCTATTATTTATATTTTTATTATTATTATCACTATTTTTGGGAAAGAGGTCTCAAGGTAAGAATTTCACTGCACTGTTTTACACCTTTTATTTATTTATTTTTCACCTTTATTTAACCAGGTAAGGTAGTTGAGAACAAGTTCTCATTTGCAACTGCGACCTGGCCAAGATAAAGCATAGCAGTTCGACACATACAACAACACAGAGTTACACATGGATGTAACAAAACATACAGTCAATAATACAGTAGAAAAAAAAAGAAAAAAAAGTCTATATACAGTGAGTGCAAATAAGGTCAAATAAGGGAGTCAAGGCAATAAATAGGCCATGGTGGCGAAGTAATTACTATATGGCAATTAAACACTGGAATGGTAGATGTGCAAAAGATGGATGTGCAAGTAGAGATGCTGTGGTGCAAAAGGAGCTAAATAAATAAATACAGTATGGGGATGAGGTAGATAGATGGGCTGTATACAGATGAGCTATGAACAGGTGCAGTGATCTGTGAGCTGCTCTGACAGCTGGTTCTTAAAGCTAGTGAGGGAGATGGCAATCTCCAGCTTCAGTGATTTTTGCAGTTCGTTCCAGTCAGTGGCAGCAGAGAACTGGAAGGAAAGGCGACCAAAGGAGGAATTGGCTTTGGGGGTGACCAGTGAGATATACCTGCTGAAGCGTGTGCCACGAGTAGGTGCTGCTATGGTGACCAGCGAGCTGAGATGGGGCGGGGCTTTACCTAGCAGAGACTTGTAGATAACCTGTAGCCAGTGGGTTTGGCGACGAGTATGAAGCGAGGGCCAGCCAACGAGAGCGTACAGGTCGCAGTGGTGGGTAGTATATGGGGCTTTGGTGACAAAACGGATGGCACTGTGATAGACTACATCCAGTTTGCTGAGTAGAGTGCTGGAGGTTATTTTATAGATGACATCGCCGAAGTCAAGGATCGGTAGGATGGTCAGTTTTACGAGGGTATGTTTGGCACCATGAGTGAGGGAAGCTTTGTTGCGAAATAGGAAGCCAATTCTAGATTTTTTGATTAGAGATGCTTAATGTGAGTCTGGAAGGAGAGTTTACAGTCTAGCCAGACACCTAGGTATTTGTAGTTATCCACGTATTCTAAGTCAGAGCCGTCCAGAGTAGTGATGCTGGATGGGCGGGCAGGTGCGGGCAGTGATCTGTTGAATAGCATGCATTTAGTTTTACTTGCGTTTTAAGAGCAGTTGGAGGCCACGGAAGGAGAGTTGTACGGCATTGAAGCTCGTCTGGAGGTTAGTTAACACAGTGTTCAAAGAAGGGCCAGAAGTATACAGAATGGTGTCATCTGCGTAGAGGTGGATTAGAGAATCACCAGCAGCAAGAGCGACATCATTGATGTATACAGAGAAGAGAGTCGGCCCGAGAATTGAACCCTGTGGCACCCCCATAGAGACTGCCAGAGGTCCAGACAACAGGCCCTCCGATTTGACACACTGAGCTCTATCAGAGAAGTAGTTGGTGAACCAGGCGAGGCAATCATTTGAGAAACCAAGGCTGTTGAGTCTGCCAATAAGAATGTGGTGATTGACAGTCGAAAGTCTTGGCCAGGTCGATGAATACAGATGCACAGTAATGTCTCTTATCGATGGCGGTTATGATATCGTTAAGGACCTTGAGCTTGGCTGAGGTGCACCCATGACCAGCTCGTAAAACCAGATTGCATAGCGGAGAAGGTACGATGTGATTCAAAATGGTCAGTAATCTGTTTGTTAACTTGGCTTTCGAAGACCTTAGAGATGCAGGGTAGGATAGATATAGGTCTGTAGCAGTTTGGGTCTAGAGTGTCTCCCCCTTTGAAAAGGGGGATGACTGCGGCAGCTTTCCAATCTTTGGGAATCTCAGACAATACGAAAGAGAGGTTGAACAGGCTAGTAATAGGGGTTGCAACAATTTTGGCAGATAATTTAAGGAAGAGAGGGTCCAGATTGTCTAGCCCGGCTGATTTGTAGGGGTCCAGATTTTGCAGCTGTCTCAGAACATCAGCTATCTTGATATGGGTGAAGGAGAAATGGTGGAGGCTTGGGCGGGTTGCTGTGGAGGGTGCCGGGCAGTTGACCGGGGTAGGGGTAGCCAGGTGGAAAGCATGGCCAGCCGCAGAGAAATGCTTATTGAAATTCTCAATTATAGTGGATTTGTCGGTTGTAACAGTGTTTCCTAGCCTCAGAGCAGTGGGTAGCTGGGATGAGGTGCTCTTATTCTCCATGGACTTTACAGTGTCCCAGAACCTTTTTGAGTTTGTACTGCAGGATGCACATTTATGTTTAAAAAAGCTAGCCTTAGCTTTCCTAACTGCCTGTGTATATTGGTTACTAACTTCCCTGAAAACTTCCCTGAAAAGGGGCTATTCGATGCTAATGCAGAACGCCACAGGATGTTTTTGTGCTGGTCAAGGGCAGACAGGTCTGGAGGGAACCAAGGGCTATATCTATTCCTGGTTCTATATTTTTTGAATGGGGTATGCCTATTTAAGATGGTGAGGAAGGCACTTTTAAAGAATAACAAGCCATCCTCTACTGCCGGGATGAGGTCAATGTCGTTCCAGGATACCCTGGCCAGGTCGATTAGAAAGGCCTGCTCGCAGAAGTGTTTTAGGGAGCGTTTGACAGTGATGAGGGGTGGTCGTTTGCTCGCAGACCCATTACGGATGCAGGCAATGAGGCAGTGATGGCTGAGATCTTGTTTGAAAACAGCAGAGGTGTATTTGGGGGTTGAGTTAGTTAAGACGATATCTATGAGGGTGCCCGTGTTTACGGATTTTGGGTTATATCTGGTAGGTTCATTGATCAATCGTGTGAGATTGAGGGCATCAACCTTAGATTGTAGGATGGCCGTGGTGTTAAACATGTCCCAGTTTAGGTCACCTAACAGCACGAGCTCAGAAGATCGATGGGGGGCAATCAAATCACATATGGTGTCGAGGGCACAGCTGGGGACAGAGGGTGGTCTATAATAGTGAGAGACTTGTTTCTGGAAAGGTTATTTTTTAGAAGTAGAAACTCAAATTGTTTGGGTACAGACCTGGATAGTAAGACAGAACTCTGCAGGTTATCTTTGCAGTAAATTGCAACACCGCCCCCTTTGGCAGTTCTATCTTGTCGAAAAATGTTATAGTTAGGAATGGAAATTTCAAGGTTTTTGGTGGTCTTCCTAAGCCAGGATTCAGACACGGCTAGGACATCTGGATTGGTGGAGTGTGCTAGGGCAGTGAATAAAACAAACTTAGGGAGGAGGCTTCTAATGTTAACATGCATGAAATCAAGGCTTTTACGGTTGCAGAAGTCAACAAATGAGTGAGCCTGGGGGATGGGAGTGGAGGTAGACACTGCAGGGCCTGGATTAACCTCTACATCACCAGAGGAACAGAGAGGAGGAGTAGGATAAGGGTACAGCTAAAGGCTAACAGAACTGGACTCCTAGTACATTCAGAACAGAGAGTAAAAGGAGCAGATTTCTGGGCACGGTAGAATATATTCAAGGCATAATGTACAGACAAAGGTATAGTAGGATGTGAATACAGTGGGGGTAAACCTGTGTATATAGTGATAATGAAAGAGATATTGTCTCTCGAAATAGCATTTAAACCAGGTGATGTCACTGCGTGTGTGGGGGGTGGAACTAAATTGTTAGCCGAGGCGTGTTGAGCAGTGCTAGAGGCTCTACAGTGAAATAAAACAATAGTTACAAACCAGAACAGCAATCGACACGACATGGTGACGTTAGGGAAAGGCATGCGTAGCCGGGTGATCATACAAGTCCAGTGCGTGGCTTCAGGCAGCTAGCGGCAAGGGGCTAGCAGGTTAACAGAAAGGCCTTAGAGTGATGACGCGACGGAGGGAAGTCTGTTGTGGCCCCCTCGTGCAGTTATATCAGTGGACGGATCAGCAGGGCTCCATGTGGTAAACCAGGCCAATTGGCAAAATATGTATAGTGGCCAAAGAAATATGTCCGAAGGGCCTCTTAAGCCAGAAGTCCAATGTGCTTTAGACAGCTAGCAGGCCGTAGATTAGCGGCTGTGCGTTCAGGGGTCGTTAGCTGCTTTAATTCCAGGTGGAAAAAAAACAAAAAACATATCATAATAAAAGTGTAATTAAAAAAAAATAATAATAGGTTCAGAGCTTGCGGTAGGAATCCGGAGATATCGAGAAGAATAAGTCCTACTTGCTCTGGTTTGAGTCACGCTGTACAGACTGGTGAGAGTTGTCCGGGATAAAGGTAGCTGATGACCACTAGCAAAGGATAGCTGACTGCTAGCTAGTGGCTTCGGAATGTATTCGATGGGCCTCGTAAGCCAACAGTCCGTTCGTTGTGCTCTAGACAGCTAGCATTCAGGGGACGTTAGCTGCGAAGGTTGGAAGGTGATAAGGTTCAGAGCTTGCAATAGGAATCCGGGGATATGGAGAGAAAAATAGGCCCTGGTTGAATCGCGTTGTACAAACTGGCGAGAGCTTTCCGAGCTAGAGGTTAGCTGATGACCGTTAGCTGGCTCGTTAGCTGGCTAGTTTATGTTGGAGAGATTCCAGTAAGAGGCAAAGAAATATACGTTAGAGAAAAAGCAGGTCCACACCACATTGGGTGAGGCGGGTTGCAGGAGAGTATTTTGAAGTAAGGGTTTATAAAATACAAAAATATATGCGAAGAAAATATATAAAAATATATATACATGGGACACGACAAGACGAATGACAAATACATCTGACTGCTACGCCATCTTGGATTTCCGCAACACCTGTTGTGCACGTGGCCAATAAACTTTGAAACTTGAAACAATTCTACAATGACAAATGGCAAGAGGAGAATTGGGAGCAAAATCGCTGACACAGTTAGATTTAGATAGGAAGCGAATAGAGGATAGCCATCACTGTAAGAATGTGGGAAGAGGGAGTTTCAATGTAAGAAATATGATTCATATAACATAAATTTGACATCTAACACTCCTAGGATAATGGACCGATGGAAAGAAAATAATAGCTTGCAGCAAAACAGGACATTTTCTGTTTTACTGAAAAGATTCCCATAATGATTTGAACTGGGGAATACCTGTTGATTTAGATTTAATCCATAAGAAAACAAAGCAATGCATCAGTAGAACCATGCTGAAAAAAGATGGTCTTCTTTTTAAGGTATCAGGACTGGTGAGCTGGAAGAGAGCAGGAGAGTCCCACTGAGTCCCACGCTGGGACAAACCCTCTACAGGGGATAGGGATTGGGAAATAACATTCTCACAGCACTTCTTTAGATCCATAAAGACTGTGGGCGCATTCCCTAAGCAGTACTGTAATGCATGTGTGAGATACGATTTGTTTTGTTCATGTCGTTGGTACTCCCACGCCCACCTCCACTGTTTCTCATCTCAGTCTCAGCTGGAGTTGAGGCACAACACAGTGTGTGCCTATCTAGCCCCTCCTTCCCGTCATATCTCTTTCTTGCCCCTGCTCTTTTATGCAACCTTTTTCACATTTTCAATCAATCCCTCTATTTCTCCATTAGGGATGAGCACGGATATCCGAACGGACATTAGTATTTGATTACTTAGTGGGGTTCCGAGAGGTGCAGCGGTCTAAGGCACTGCATCTCAGTGCAAGAGGTGTCACTACAGTCCCTGGTTCAAATCCAGGCTGTATCACATCCGGCCGTGATTGGGAGTCCCATGGGGCGGCACACAATTGGCCCAGCGTTGTCTGAGTTTGGCTGGGGTAGGACGTCATTGTAAATAAGAATTTGTTCTTAATTGACTTGCCTAGTTAAATAAAGGTAACATTTTTTGGGGGGGGGGGGCTAATTTGATCATGGAAAAAGTGTTGTTATAAATTCAATTAGATTTTCCTTGTGACATTGTTCCTTAAAGGATATACCATGACCTGTTACTTTTTGCGGAAAACTACGGAGAAAAGCAGCCTGTCCTGTGTTTACCTCTCCCAGGTGCATTTGCATCATTCTGGCTGGACAAGAGTCACTTTTTTTTTTTATTGTGAATTTCGACTATCTGGATATCCAAAGAAATTTGATATTATTCGAACAGTGAAATAATGTCAAATGCCCATCCGTATTCTGCATATTTGTTCAACTGTGCCGCTCTGCTATATCTATATCCTTTTCATTGTTGAATGTTGTCTTTCTCCATCTCTATTGTTTTCCCTCTTCCTCTTCTCTCTCCCACTCTCCTTTCTCTCTGCACTCTCTATTTCTCTCCTTTCTCTCTGTACTCTCCATCTGAAGGATATTTTCTCCTCAGTATGTAGCTCCTCTTATATATTTGGTTCTGAAAAGAAAAAACTTCAAAGTGTATCTTTATTGTGATATGCCTGCATTTCCATTGTTATGATGGAATGGCCCAGTTGTGACTAATGGTCTCCTTATGGAGATGACAGAAGGAGAGAAGTTGGATGTAAGTGTATTCAGTAGATAATATTATACTGTATCATCATGCAGCTGCTGCTCTTCCTACCAGTCCAATACAATCATGCCCTCCAGAGTTGCGCAACGGTCTTAAGCACTGCGTCTCAGTGCTACAGGTGTCACTACAGACCCTGGTTCGATTCCGGGCTGTATCACAACCGGCCGTGATTGGGACTCTCATAGGGCGGCGCACAATTGTTCCAGCGTCGTCTGTGTTATGGTTTGGCTGGGGTAGGCTGTCATTGTAAATAAGAATTTGTTATTAGTTAAATAAAGGTTAAATAAATAAATAGATATTGGAAAAACTGTCCACATTTAGTTTTCGTCAGCCAACAAGATGAGTAGGCCTACCGAACAGCAAAAGCATTAGCATATGTCAATCTACTATCCCCTATAGTACAAAAATAGACCTATTCTGCGCGGGAAATAAATATTTCAAATAGTCTGGGACAGTTGTGGGATGCGATCGAATTAACTTCAGTGATGAAGTGATCATTTTTTAGCTGGCTTTTCCGCAGCAGTAGTCGACCATATAGTTCATGATGCATTAATAAGAGTTGTGCCGGCAGCAGTGCAGTGTGTGTCAGAAAGAATACAACAGCATATCACATCCAGTAAAAGGATGTCAAGGCTTTTACAGGATGGAGGGGTAAACATCCTTGTTTGGTGCAATATTTCACACTATCAGTCTCTCAACTGAAAACTCACACACATACAGATGCATGTACGCACACACACACAAACTCCATCTGCATCCATCTCTCCACATACACACACGTGAACGTGCGTGTGTGTTATATCTATGCCTGCGTGCTATACAGTATGTCTGTCTGTGCAATACTGTTTGTCTCTGTATGTCTGTCTGTGTGTGTCTGTGCTATACTGTATGTCTCTGTATGTATGTCTGTGTGCTATACTGTATGTCTCTGTATGTCTGTCTGTGTGCTATACTGTATGTGTCTGTGTGCTATACTGTATGTGTCTGTGTGCTATACTGTTTGTCTCTATATGTCTATCTGTGTGTCTGTCTGCTATACTGTATGTCTCTGTATGTCTATCTGTATGTCTCTGTATGTCTGTGTGTCTGTCTGTATGCTATACTGTATGTCTGTCTCTGTCTGTGCTATACTGTATGTCTCTGTGTGTCTGTGTCTGTCTGTGCTATACTGTATGTCTCTGTGTGTCTGTCTGTGTGCTATACTGTATGTCTCTGTCTGTCCGTCCGTCCGTCCGTCTGTCTGTGCTATACTGTATGTCTCTGTGTGTCTGTCTGTGCTATACTGTATGTCTCTGTGTGTCTGTCTGTGCTATACTGTATGTCTTTTTTTTGTGTAGATACTCGTGTGTCATCCTTGCCTATATGTGTTCATTTCCAGGGCCGCGGTGGGCTGGGCTCCATCTTTGTGTGGGCGTCGGGGAACGGTGGTCGTGAGAAGGACAGCTGTAACTGTGATGGTTACACCAACAGCATCTACACCCTGTCCATCAGCAGCACCACCCAGTACGGCATGGTGCCCTGGTACAGCGAGGCCTGCTCCTCCACCCTCGCCACCACCTTCAGCTCTGGGAACCCTAATGAGAAACAGATAGTAAGTAGTACTGACACACACACACTCTCTTACACACACACACACACACACAATAACACGCACCTTCCACGCATTTTCAGCTCTAGAAACCCCAATGAGAAACAGATGATGTGAGTCATCATTAGCAATCCCTCGAGGTCCAGGATGATCTTTATCACATACAACAAAGCAGAAAGTGCAACATAAAACCGTCTCCTAATAATGAAGCATATCGAAATACCCACACACCCACTTCAACCTCAACCAGAAACATTTAGCAAGTACCTCTGATACGCACAAACACACACCTCTAGGATCACTCCAACACACATCAGAGGAAACCTCATAGAAACAGATTGATACTGAAACACAAACACACAGCAGCGTAAAACTCCACTTGAAACAGATAGTGATTCATTCCAAACTATTGACTAATATAGTGCGACTAATATAGTCACTATAGTGACTAATATGACTATAGTGACTAATATACCAAACTATAGTGACTAATATACACCACTCTTCCCTGACCACAACTAATTTGAATCCTCCTGCAACTCAATGCTTCCTCCGCATTCCTCCCAAACACACCAGAGGGCTGCTGCAGGTGAACAAACACGTCTCTCAGTCTGGCAGTGTCATTGTCTTACTCTGAGGTGGTTAACTGAAGGCACAACGCTCCAACTAATGCACTTCCGTTTTAGTAGTCGCATGCTGCTTGTTGTCTCAACAAGCAATCAATCGCAATGTTTATACTCTGTTATCGGTACGGTTACAAGACAATAACCAGTCATAATGTTTGTGACAGGACCAAGTTGCAGGTGGTGTTTCAGTTCATGGATTCAGTTCATGGAAGACCCTCTGCTTTTGTGTCATTATTCCAGTGATGTAAGCTGTAAGAACCAGTCTTGATACCCTAAAATGAACGCCATCTCTTTTCAGCGTGGTTCTAAAGAGATGTGTTCACTAGACCGTAGTATTTTCAGTGTTCTGGGGCATACAGTAGCTTGTAAGTTACACAGACACACACACACTGAGTGGGTTGATTAGCTAACGTTCTGCCTGTCATACCTGATGTGTCTTCACATTGCTCTAGACATGCCTCATTAACTCTGCCTCTGACAACAGGTACAGCACTCTGGACTTTGCTGCCCCCCCCTTTCTTCTCCATCATCTTTTTGTCCCTCCTGGGCAGAAGTCACCCAATGTCAAAATACTCACAACAATGAGTTGTTCCACTTGCATGTGAGATCAGCCAGTTTCTGTAGGAATCTATATGACTGTTCTTTTTTCTTGTCTCTCTTCCCCTAGGTGACCACAGACCTGAGACAGAAGTGTACAGACACCCACACGGGGACGTCTGCATCGGCCCCCCTGGCTGCTGGGATCATCGCCCTGGCTCTGGAGGCCAAGTGAGTTATCTCTGTTTAGGGATGGGCGCTATTATCTGGAAATCCGAACGGTCGTTAGTATTCGATAACTTGAGTGAGTGTTCATTTTTGGAGAATTTCTTTTTAGGCTTATTTTGACAATGTGACATTTGAAATACACTGCTCAAAAAAATAAAGGGAACACTAAAATAACACATCATAGATCTGAATGAATGAAATATTCTTATTAAATACTTTTTTCTTTACATGTGCTGACAACAAAATAACAACAATTATCAATGGAAATCAAATGTATCAACCCATGGAGGTCTGGAGTTGGAGTCACACACTAAATTAAAGTGGAAAACCACACTACAGGCTGATCCAACTTTGATGTAAAGTCCTTAAAACAAGTCAAAATGAGGCTCAGGAGTGTGTGTGGCCTCCACGTGCCTGTATGACCTCCCTACAACGCCTGGGCATGCTCCTGATGAGGTGGCGGATGGTCTCCTGAGGGCTCTCCTCCCAGACCTGGACTAAAGCATCCGCCAACTCCTGGACAGTCTGTGGTGCAACGTGGCATTGGTGGATGGAGCGAGACATGATGTCCCAGATGTGCTCAATAGGATTCAGGTCTGGGGAACGGGCGGGCCAGTCCATAGCATCAATGCCTTCCTCTTGCAGAAACTGCTGACACACTCCAGCCACATGAGGTCTAGCATTGTCTTGCGTTAGGAGGAACCCAGGGCCAAGCGCACCAGCATATGGTCTCACAAGGGGACTGAGGATCTCATCTCCTTACCTAATGTTAGTCAGGCTACCTCTGGCGAGCACATGGAGGGCTGCGCGCCCCCCAAAGAAATGCCACCCCACACCATGACTGACCCTCCGCCCATCCTGGAGGATGTTGCAGGCAGCAGAACGTTCTCCACGGCGTCTCCAGACTGTCACGTCTGTCACATGTGTTCAGTGTGAACCTGCTTTCATCTGTGAAGAGCACAGGGCGCCAGTGGCAAATTTACCAATCTTGGTGTTCTCTGGCAAATGCCAAACGTCCTGCACGGTGTTGGGCTGTAAGCACAACCCCCACCTGTGGACGTCGGGCCCTCATACCACCCTCATGGAGTCTGTTTCTGACCGTTTGAGCAGACACATGCACATTTGTGGCCTGCTGGAGGTCATTTTGCAGGGCTCTGGCAGTGCTCCTCCTGCTCCTCCTTGCACAATGGCGGAGGTAGCGGTCCTGCTGCTGGGTTGTTGCCCTCCTACGGCCTCCTCCACGTCTCCTGATGTACTGGCCTGTCTCCTGGTAGCACCTCCATGCTCTGGACACTACGCTGACAGACACAGCAAACCTTCTTGCCACAGCTCGCATTGATGTGCCTTCCTTGATGAGCTGTACTACCTGAGCCACTTGTGTGGGTTGTAGACTCCGTCTCATGCTACCACTAGAGTGAAAGCACCGCCAGCTTTAAAAAATGACCAAAACATCAGCCAGGAAGCATAGGAACTGAGAAGTGGTCTGTCGTCACCACCTGCAGAACCACTCCTTTATTAGGGGTGTCTTGCTAATTGCCTATAATTTCCACCTGTGAATGTGAAATTTACACATGTGAAATTTATTGTCAATCAGTGTTGCTTCCTAAGTGGACAGTTTGTTTTCACAGAAGTGTGATTGACTTGGAGTTACATTGTGTTGTTTAAGTGTTCCCTTTATTTTTTTTGAGCAGTGTACTTTATTTAATAAAACAACAAACTTTTGAATGTAGTTTTTATAACCGCCCGTTGACCTACTGCTGCGCGTTTAGCCCTTGTCTGCCCTGACATCAGTATGCTATTTCCACCCACTTCAAATAGCAACTACAGGGCGCATACAGAGTTTCAATTAGACCTGACAGATCTATGCAAAATACTCACCAGAAACTATTTTTGTAACAGAATCAGTTCTATCATGGTGAAAAACTATGTAGAAAAGCATCATGTCCACTGTTTACCTCTGCCATGTGCATTCGCGTCATTCTGATTGGTCCAGAGCATGTTTAATTTTGTTTCGTTTTTTACCCTAAAAAAATGTAATGATATTATTTGAATAGTGAAATAATGTCAAATGCCCAGCAGTATCTCAGTTACACGCTAATATCTCTGTTAACCTGTCATCTCTTACTTGAACAGGGCTTTCCAACCCTGTTCCTGGAGATCTACCATCCTGTAGGCTTTCACTTCAACCCTAATCTAGCGCACCTGATTCTTATAATTGGCTGGTTGATAAGCTGAATCAGGTTAGTTACAACTGGGGTAGAAGCGAAAACCTACAGGAGGATAGCCCCCCCAAGAACAGTAGAACACCTCTGTTTAACTAGTCTCTCAGTAGAACATATAGTATCTCAATAGAATTACATTTACATTTAAGTCATTTAGCAGACGCTCTTATCCAGAGCGACTTACAAATTGGTGAATTCACCTTCTGACATCAGTGGAACAGCCACTTTACAATAGTGCATCTAAATCATTTAAGGGGGGGTGAGAAGGATTACTTTATCCTATCCTAGGTATTCCTTGAAGAGGTGGGGTTTCAGGTGTCTCCGGAAGGTGGTGATTGACTCCGCTGTCCTGGCGTCGTGAGGGAGTTTGTTCCACCATTGGGGGGCCAGAGCCGCGAACAGTTTTGACTGGGCTGAGCGGGAACTGTACTTCCTGCAAAAATGTATAAATAAATAAATAAATAGAATAAGACAACTGCCCTGAAAAGAATAGTGTGTGGTGGCTTGTGAGACTGGCATGTCCAGCCAGTGATCAGGTCTGTAGACTACTCCTATAGTAGCCTACATCTCTTTGTATCTCCTCCCTCATTATTGATAGGCTGTCAGATCCAGTCAGCTGTCAGTTCTCAGGCTCATACCCTCTACATCTTCATTAGCGTATGCCTGGCATGTGTCCGAACTGCCCCCCCCACAAACACTTTCACTGGGCAAAGACAAAAGGTGTGTATAGTAGTATACGGTGCATTCGGAAAGTATTCAGACCCCTTGACTTTTTCCACATTTTGTTACGTTACAACCGTATTCTAAAATTGATTAAGTTGTTTTTTTCTCATCAATCTACACACAATTTCCCATTAAAAACAGGATTTTATACATTTTTGCAAATGTAGAAACAATTCCAAACCGAAATTTTACATTTACATAAGTATTTACTCAGTACTTTGTTGAAGCACCTTTTGCAGCGATTACGGCTTCGAGTCTTGGGTATGACGCTACAAGCTTGGCACACATGTATTTGGGTAGTTTCTGCCATTCTTCTCTGTAGATCCTCTGAGGCTCTGTCAGATTGGATGGGGAGCATTGTTGCACAGTTATTTTCAGGTCTCTCCAGAGGTGTTCGATCGGGTTCAAGTCCGGGCTCTGCCTGGGCCACTCAAGGAAATTCAGAGATTTGTCCCTAAACCACTCTGGCATTGTCTTGGCTGTGCACTTAGGTGGATCAGGTTTTCATAAAGGAAAAAGGCAAGGGGTCTGAATACTTTCCGAATGCACTGTATGTACTGCATACCGGTAGTCATTGCAACCCTCCAGCCACTGCAGCCACAGATAAAGGCGTTGTCAATGCAGGGAGGAAGTTTGCTTCAATATACCCTATCATTCACAGACAATGAATGTCCAAACCCAATAATTCTCCACAAAGTGTAGATCACCTCAGCATTTCCTGAGAGAGAGCAATAATAACAGATCTGCCTGCATTTCTCCAGCAGATGGAATTCATGGAGATTGAATCATTTAATAGGGAGAGCGCTATTTTTCCAGCGAGGTGACATTGAGTGGATGGAGGGATGTCCATTAATAACACATGAGTGTGAGACGTGAATGGTGACAGAGGGAGTGTATGGATGTGAAAGGTTTTTGAGGTGAGAGTCTGCTGCTTCCACTACCTCTGTCAAGCTGCGGAGCAGTTCTAGCGCTTCTATTTCTGCCTCGGCCCGGCGCAGGCAGCGAGTTGAGCTGTAAACCCATGTGATTCATGGTTTGATTATCTTTGCCCGCGGGCCTCCATTTCTCCGCTCACTCCAAAGGCATGTGCTCCCTAAACTTCCTGTCCTCTCTGCTCTACTTACCTACATACTGCCGCTCCCTGCTAAATCAGCTGGAGAGGTTTAATATGGCCCTTCTATTTAGTGGAAGGTGAACCGTCCTGGCGTCCTTCAAGAACAAAACCTTTAGCAGCTCGGCTTGACATCATTACTGACTGGGCTACTGTTCAGTACAGTACTCTGCTATACTACTTTAAGGTGTTACTGTGTTCTCTCACCATTAAACACCAGTGTTTTATGGCTGCCTTTTATTATGGTGCTGTTACTGGACACTGCTGATAAAACCTTATGGACCACAAACACGTCCATTTCACTGCTGTGTGTGACTGACATTGACATGTCTCTCGTGGTGTTTGTATCCACCTTTTTTGTGTTGCATGTCTTTCTTTCCTATCTGTCTGAACTATGAACCTGATGTGGACGGACATCTCTCTCTCTAGAAATGTCTCATAAACTCTCTTTTATTAGAACATCTCTAATATAAGAGTACATATCTTTCTCTCTCTGTATAGTATGAACCTGACGTGGCGGGACATGCAGCACTTGGTGGTGAGAACCTCTCACCCCGCCCACCTCAGCACTGACGACTGGAGGACCAATGGAGTGGGCCGCAAAGGTAACAGGAGAGCTCTCATTGGACATGCCTTGGCTGACTGAACTACATGATAAGTGGACACTCTGACTCTTTGGAACTTCACTCATGGTTTTTCTGTCTCTGTCAGTGAGTCATTCGTATGGGTATGGTCTGCTGGATGCGGGGGCCATGGTGGCTCTGGCTCAGAACTGGACCAGCGTGGGCCCACAGCACCAGTGTGTCCTCACCATGCTCTCAGAGCCGAGGGACATAGGTAGCCGGCTGCTGTTCAGTAAGACATTGGACTCCTGCTGGGGCAGACCAGAGTATGTCAACTCTCTGGAGCATGTCCAGGCCCGCCTCACTCTCTCCTACAACCACAGAGGAAACCTGGCTATACACCTCATCAGCCCCCTAGGGACACGCTCTACCCTGCTGGCTCCCAGGTACACCCTCACACACCCCTACTGTAGAAATACAAACGAAACCTCATCAACCTCATATCAGTCTGATAGATACACCATCCTCCAGGTAAGCATAAACATATTCACGGAATAACACAGTGCAGTGTTTGTCGTTTTTAATTCATGTTTGCTTGAAGTGCTGTGTATTTTTAGCAGCCGTTCTGGGAGGTATGGTTTTTGAAGAGCCCTTCATGGTTTAGGATGGTTGCTATGAGATCTATGTTTTTGGCTGTGAGCCCTAACTACTCTCTGTGTCTCTCTCTTTCTCACGCTCTTTTCAGGCCTAAAGACTATTCGCCAGAGGGATTTATTGACTGGGCTTTCATGACCACCCACATGTGGGATGAGGACCCTCGAGGGGAGTGGACCCTGGAGATCGAGAACGTCTCAGAACAAGGACACGACTATGGTAAGAGGACATCTGTGTACCTTCATACCCGTCCTCACGTACATGGGAGAGGCTCCTCCCTCCTCTTTCCTTTCCCTTCTCCTTACTCCAGAAGGTCTCTGCTGTCATTTGTTATCAGCGCAGCACGGCAGGGTAGCCTAGTGGTTAGAGAGTTGTACTAGTAACCGAAAGGTTGCAAGTTCGAATCCCTGAGCTGACAAGGTGATGAGTGATTCTCTTTACACCCTCTGCCTCCTCTTCATCCATATTCCTGTCCACACCATATCAGTTCTCTCTCTTGTTCTTAATCAGCAATTGTTCTCCTCTCCCTTTGTTTGTCAGTCAGTTCACCTACCTCTTCACCGTCATCATATTGGTATCTCTCTGACACTCACCCATTCTCTCCTCTTAGAGGTATTGAATTGTTCATTCGTTCTGTTCTTCTTTCTTTCTTGAATTTGAAATGTGTTCACCCTCTCTCTCTCTCTTCCTCTCCTCCCCCTCTCTCTTCCTTTCTCCTCCTCCCCTCCCAGGTGAGTTGAGTCAGTTTACTCTGATCCTGTACGGTACGGGCTCCAGCTCCAATAACCCCTCGTCTCCTGACTTCCCCCGGCCTTCCAACAACAGCTGCAAGACCTTCGACACCCAGCAGATCTGCATCGGTGAGACTGACTGTCCGAGACACACAGACATCTGTAGCACTAAAAGATTCCAGATGGGATTAGAAGCCTCTTGGTGACACTCAGCATGTGGATGTGTGGTTCTCATGCATATGATGCAGGTTGGCATTTTTTGAGATGACTCGTGTACTAGAGGCAGCTCTGCAGAGTGGTCACTAGCTGGCACAGCCACAAAGTTATCAAATCGGATTTTAAACCTATGCTTAACCTCCACCACACTGCTAAAGCCAGGTATACACGACACGGTTTTGGCCCCGATATAGTTTTTGAGATCAGAGACAAAATTCCCATGTCGTTGCCTACTCGGCGCTGGCCCCGACACTCGTTTAATGTGAGCGAGTAAGCGACACAATCTGATTCCATCTTTGAGCAGTTCCAGACATCCCAATATTTTCAAAAATGTTGGATTTTATCAGCACAAAATCTTCAATGCCCTTGCAGTGTGAGATGTGCAATGACAAGTTTTAAGAAAGGTGATCAGCAATAGCCTATGAGAGCTTTCAAAAAAAGTATCCAGTGAGATGATGACGTTGTTTCGCATCACACAAAATGTGTAGACTCTCGAGCAGGAGTGATGCATTTGTACTTGCCTTTAACCAAAGTGACAAATCGTTACGCCTCTGAAGTTAACAAGCAATATTATTCAAATCAAAATGTTGACCAAATATTTTAACTCTGTATGGCAGGTGTGAATGTCTGACTGAAAACATTTTCGTGAAACATTGTGGAGGTATCAAAAATCCACACGGCCAAGTGAAGAATCTTGTAGTGTGTGACACCCCATCTGTGCCACATCATGTAGTGTGCGTACCACTACTTTGGCAAGACAAAAAAAAACACAGGAAAGACGGTTGTTTAATGTGAGAGGCTCAGCGATGTTAGGATTTTGAAAGTCGTGTAGTGTACACCCGGTTTACCATAATGCCTAAATCTAACCTTAAATTAAGACCTAAAAGCACATTTTTGCTTTCATACATTTCTACGATATAGCCAATTTTGACTTTGCAGCTGGCCCATCTAGCGAAACCACTCAGTTCTGCCTCCAGGGCAAGACTCATGACAATAAACATCAACCTGCACATATAACAGGAGTGTTAAAAGGCTTAATTCGTGGCATGTTTTTGCTTTTTTGTGTGTGGGTGTATATTCAAGCCTTTGTCCCCACTGAATGCTCAGAAAATCAGCACATCATCCCCATGTGTGTGTATCATCTTGCTTTCTCAGTGTTTCTCTTTCTCTCACTCATCTCTTCCTCTCTCTCTTCCACTCTCTACCCTTTCCAGAGTGCAGCCTAGGCTTCTCCCTGTTCCTACAGGGTTGTGTGAAGCTCTGCCCCCCCGGCTTCACCACGGGCCCCCAGCTCCTCAATATGTCCCTGGACAACTGGGTGGACTTGTCCTCCGTCCAGTCCTGCCTGCCATGCCACCCTGCTTGCCTCACCTGTTCCGGCCCCGGGCCCAGCGATTGCCTCTCTTGCCCCCCTCACAGCCACCTGGTCCTCACCGCCTGCCTGCACCAGAACCAGATCCAGCGCAAGTCCCCCACTGGCCCCGACCTCCAGGGAAATGTGGGTGGACCAGGGGAAAGCCCAGTGGGGTTAGAGCAGGGGGGAGTGGGGGAGCCTCCAGGACCTAGCCTGGCCCTGTCCT
Organism: Oncorhynchus masou masou; assembly: GCF_036934945.1. Lineage (NCBI taxonomy): Eukaryota > Metazoa > Chordata > Actinopteri > Salmoniformes > Salmonidae > Oncorhynchus > Oncorhynchus masou. The sequence goes on along the minus strand of NC_088242.1, from coordinate 63,313,016 downwards.
CCCCTCTGGCCACCCTCCTGGCTGTGCTCAGCTGTGCCTTCATCCTGGCAGCCTTTGCCGGGGTATTTTTTATGCTGCAGCTGCGCTCTGGTGGCGCCCCTTGGGCCCGGAGGACCAAACTGCAGTCTGTGGAGACGGGGGGATGGGCCTCGGGGGGCTTCGGCCTGGGGCTAGGCTGGGAGAGGCAGGGCAGGGTATCCTATAAGGGGATCCCCACTGTGTGGGTTGACGAGGACCAGGTAACATTGGGGGGCTCTGATTCCGACAGTGAAGAGCTGAACTGCCACAGTGAGAGGACAGCCTTTATCAGGACACAGAGCTCTCTCTAGCCCCCTCTCTGACCCCTACATCTGGAGGAAACCCTCTTCAGAGGGTTTGGTCTCTCCAGCCCCTCCCTCTGCTAGAGCTCATGGGTCTGTAGTGTGAGTCTGGTTCAGGCATTGTCCCTGGCTGATAGACAGAGATTCTGATCCAGGGATGTAATGGCTCAGCCCAGCAAGCACCTCCTGGTCCACTGATTCACCCTCAAGCATTAATCAACTGAAAATGTTTTTGTTTTATAATGACTATATAGATATTATTTTTGTTGTATTTTTTGCTTTTAAACACTTGAATAAGATTATTTGCCCTGGCCCAAGGGTCTAGGTAAAGTACAGTTTTCACTATTATTTCCCATTGACCTTTAGTTTATTGTAGAAAGGCCAATTTCTGTATTTTGAAAGTTGCATATCTTGAAAACTTGATTGCTGTGACATGCAAAACATTTTGGGACTATATCAACAATGGACTAATGAAACAAAAGATAGTTTTGGGGTGGAGTTTTCCTTTAAGCAGACATCGGAAGAGATGTCGGTATGTATTAGTATACATGTGTGTATGCGTGTGCCTGTGTGACAATGACTTTGTCGACAAGAATTGAATAGCCTCACAACACAGTTTCTGATTGGATGAAGACCATAACAGGGTTTTATTTAATGTACGAGAATGAGAGAAAGTTGCAGATTTGGGCACTGATAAATGCCTACATTTGAACGCAGTGGCTGTACAGTAACATGCTACACATGATGTCAGACCTCAAGCTCTGCGCTTCACAGCGCCGAATGGGTTTCGACTGACAGCCGTTCTGTACTTGAACACCGCACGCGATATGAAGTTGCCCCAATCTCGCTCACGAATTGGGCAAGTTTTTTTGTTGACTGAGTGAGGGAAAGCTGTAAATTAATGAGACTATGTATTTTGAAAGATGAGACGTTGAGGATTATAACTAAATACTGTTTTGATGTCATACAAGCAAGCCAAACACCCATGAGTCCAAATGTGTACTTCACATTTCCGTATATGATCTATATTTAAGGTACAGTTACAAGATCACATGGCGTCATACCCTGGGTTATTCTGAACAGAATGTGCATATGTTTGTCTACTGTGAAGAAAATTTGACGCAGCACACTCACCTGAATGCACTCATGACTCCTTTCTATGCGCACCAAAATAACGGATCTGTTTCCCTGAATTGCATTTTGAAGGCCTAAAACTGTAATATCGTGTTTTATTATTTAGCTAGTCATGTTGGCAATAGAACAAGCTTTCAAATTATACCCACTTGACCCAGATTGCGATTTATAATGGTTTTTGGATTGCGTAAACAACACCAGTAATTGTGTAATGGCGGGGACAATGGGTTGTGTTCCAAACAAAACAACTTAAAGTGTGCTTGCTCTAGTTCCTCAACGGCACATCTAGGAGTGCTCAAAACAGCACCTTATAGTTGAAGGCTGTTCTTTGAGTCATATAAGTGCATTGAAATTACTTAGGAAACGTGCTTTGGAGAGGTGTGTGCCCACTTGGAGAGACCAGTTAGTCCTCTCACTCTTATCAGTAGTGCTAAGCGATTTTCGATGTCGTTTTCGATTGTTTTTTACATTAAATGCTCTATGCATTATGTAGGTTGAATGCTGTAACAACACAGAATAAAACAATTAATAAAAGACAATGATGGTAGTGACTGACATTACTGTTTATCACTTATGAACCATCATTTATTCACATTACTTTAATAAAATATTTTAGTTGTTGTGTATATTACATTTGT
>NC_088242.1:63006950-63010824 GCF_036934945.1 Oncorhynchus masou masou | reverse complement strand
TGTTTGTCCCCCTGTGTGCTGAGGGTGTTGGGTTCTTGTCCAGTTCTGGCATTTAGATAGCCACAGACTAGTACTTGTCCCTGAGCCTGGAAATTGTTGATCTCCCCTCTAGGATAGAGAAGCTGTCATTGTTAAAGTATGGGGATTCTTTTGGGGGGAAATAAGTAGGACATATGAGGATATTTTTTCTCTGTTGAGGTCATTTCCTTATTATTTTCTGGGGCGGCAGGGTAGCCTAGTGATTAGAGCTTTGGACAAGTAACCAAAAGGTTCCAAGTTCAAATCCCCAAACTAACAAGCTACAAATCTGTCATTCTGCCCCTGAACAGGCAGTTCCTAGGCCGTCATTGAAAATAAGAATTTGTTCTTAACAGACTTGCCTAGTTAAATAAAGGTAAAATAATAATTTCTAGACAGATGGGTACATCTCCTTTATTCCATTTTTCTAATAGGTTGACAATGTCTGTATTTACAATTTCTTTGAAGTCTGGGTATTTAGGCCAAATGCAGATGACCACAGACCTTGTATTTAACTAGTAAAGTCAGTTAAGAACAAATTCTTATTTTCAATGATGGCTTAGGAATAGTGGGGTAACTGCCTTGTTCAGGGGCAAAATGACACATTTTTACCTTGTCAGCTCGGGGATTCGATCTTGCAACCTTCATTACTAGTCTAACACTCTAACCACTAGGCTACCTGCCTACCCAATATTCCAGGATGAGACAGTAAAAGCTTTGTGCTCCATATTATCTAGTGTTATTTTTGTGTGGTTTAGGCCGGGACCATCACAGTAGGTGTGAGTAGAGCATTTTTAGCATCTGCATACATACCTCTTAGGTTGCAGGATAGGGTTTAGGCGGGTGTAATAGTGGGGGTTGGGCTTGTTGCTCTGCTCACGGCCTGGGCATATGTCCTGCTGTCATGTTGAGGTCCTTGCCACAGGGCCGAGGTGGCATGGGGTGGGCAGAAGGAGCATGGGTCTGATATGGGGGTGGGGCTATATAGGGTGTGGCCAGGGTTTGCTTGGGGTGGTCTTAGCTGATTGGGTGTGGCTGGTGATACTGTGGTCTGGGTGTAGGTCCTTTTAGCGTGGGTTCTCTCGGTGCAGGTCCTTCAGGAGGGAGTCTTGCCGGTCTGGAAGGGTGTCTTGCTGGTCTGGGCGGGGTGCCCGTTGCTCTGTTGCTCCTGTGTGAGGTGCTGGGGCTACAGTTGAGGGTGACGTCCTTCAGGGTCCTGGCAAAAGTTGGGATTGTTGCCTTGTAGAGGTTGACCTGGTCGTAAAGGCTGTTCAAGTCTAGGGTGGAGTGGTGGGCCATGTGTACATTCAATTTTGAGGCACAGTCTCGTGAAATGCTTGCATTCACCCGCTGCATGGTGGCACGGTGAAAGTCTTTTTGTGGTAGCAGGGTGGAGATAACCACTTGTGCATTGGGGAAAGTGGAAGAAGCTTTTTCAATCACTCCCTTGAATGCTGTTGCCACCCTTTCCTGCTGGGCCCTCAGGTCATGTGTGCCTGTGAATTATGATGTGGCTGGGGGACCCAAGTCTGTCCTCTGACAACAGCTCCAGGGCATGCCTAGTGTTTGTAGACCAGAAGTTTAGCCACTTTGTGTTTGGTCAAAAGTTGATCCTCTTGAATGTATTTGCCATTTGAGTCAATCAGGAGCACAATCTCACAATCTCTGTTGAGTCTGTTGGCTGGGTCCTGTGTTGTCTGTCCCATTGTGGTGTTGAGGTTGTGGTCCTGAGGTCTGAGGTGGGCTGTTCTGCTGTGTCTGAGGGAGAGTCCTGCTTCTGTCACACCTCAGCTTTCTGACCCTTGTCCTTCGGCTAAGTTGTTTACATTCCCCTCTTTGTAGCAGTCAGCAAATAGGGTCTCTGGATTGTCCTTGAGGAGCTTTTTTTGTACTTATTCCTTGCAGAGTTATTCTTAATATCAATAGGGTACTGTATTGTAATGACTTCTGGACAGGGATAAGCCTTTGTGAACTCTTTCTTTTTGGAAAACTTTATCACATTTGATTTCACACTTCAGTGCTAATTGAAGGTTCCCGCCAGGTCTGATCTGTCACAGCATCTTGGTAGCTTAGTATGCTTATTTATTTAGCTTTATATAAGAAAATGACCTAGGGTGTACCTTTTACTTTTTGGCTTCAGAAGTAGCTTCAGACTGAATATTTCTCACTCGGTGTTGTGTTGGATTGTATTGACAGGTTCTGCTGTGTTTCTTCTGCATGTTTTGGTTTTGTTAGAAGTTTTTATAGTCCTTGGTAGTAATAGTCCATTCAGGTCATTTGCTTTAGGTATGGAATTTTGATTTGGATTATATTAAAGTTTATCTAAATTTATACAACTTTAATTCTATCTTTTGCAGAATAACTCAGGAGCTCTCTCTCTTCTCCCTATTCTCTCTCTCTCTGTCACACTCTCTCTCTCCCTCTCTTTGGCCAAACAAGTTGTTTTTATCCTCGCCAGAGAGAGCCCTTAGAGAAGAAAAAGCAGTCGTCCTTCAGAGTTCCCATGTCTGTAATTAAGGACACTCCTGTTAAATTGGCAAGAGAAAAGTTTGCTGTTTTTGTTGTTACAAATCTGTCTAGTGTCCATGGTCAAATTAATTTGCCATGGTGAAGATGTAATGCTATACTGTTTTGTCACTGGGTGTTTCACTGAACCTTTTAACCACTTCTAATTAAAATGAAGTATAAAAAGTAATAGAAATACAAGCCCAGTGGCTTTTAATTGTCCAGCTGTCACTTTCTGTTATAAGTCTCTGTGAGAAAAAAGGCTTCATCGTGTATTTTCTTCCTCTGGACTTGGGGACATTTCAGAGTCAGCACAAAGCGGTGGCATGGCTGTGGGCTTTGTGATGAAAGCTGCCAGGACATTGGCAGAGTGGGTGCCTGGACTCATCCTCCCTGGGTTGTCTCTCATTAGACAGACATGGGAGGCCAATCAGCTGCTTTGATCTTAGAGGGAGGTCTGGCCAGCAGGCTGGGAGGCTGCAGTTTAATGGTTTGTCTTTGACATAGCAGGTTCCAACTAGTCCCCTAGTTAGAAAGACCACTGACATTATTGACAGATCAGTTTCCTGCCATGTTTAAATCACCAGAGATACAGTGTGTTGAACATTTATATTTGGGTGTTTTTTGACATTCACATCCCCTTTCAGCTATGAGATATCCAGATGTGATTACCTTCTAATAATAATAATATACAGTATAATAATAATATATTATATTTTTAACAGACACTTTTATCCAAAGCAAGGTACAGCCATTCATGCATACATTTTCCATATGGGTGGTCCCGGGAATTGAACCCACTATCTTGACTGAGATAACAAATGAGGTACTGATTACTCAAAGTGTATTTAAAGAAGTACTGTTGATCATGCCATTCTACCATGTTGTAATAACGCCATGACGGTTAAGCTTGCTGTCACGTTGTGTAAATGATTGGAGACAGGAGCAGGAATTCGTAGTAGGGGGTTTAATACTCCACCCAAAATATACAACATGCCATGAAAACGAAGCCCAAAACGAAGCCCAAAACGAAGCCCTATTGATTATTTCACTGTATCACAATTTCAGTGGGTCAGAAGTTTGCATACATCAAGTTGACTGTGCATTTAAACAGCTTGGAAAATTCCAGAAAATGATGTCATGGCTTTAGAAGCTTCTGATGGGCTAATTGACATCATTTGGGTTAATTGTAGGTGTACCTGTGGATGTCTTTCAAGGCTTACCTTCAAACTCAGTGCCTCGTTGCTTGACATCATGTGAAAATCAAAAGAAATCAGCCAAGACCTCAGAGAAAAATTGTAGATCTCCACAAGTCTGATTCAACCTTGGGAGCAATTTTCAATCTCCTCAA